>NC_064305.1:37418690-37669486 GCF_023373825.1 Bactrocera dorsalis
TAAAGAACCGATGAGATTTTGCAAATTTTATGCGTTTTTTTTAAAAAAAAGTTATTAAGCTCTTAAAAAATCACCCTATATAACAAAGTGGTTTTTATGTAACAATATGTTGTTTTATTATTTTAAAACAATTGTTTTATAAGTGCCTTTTTGAGTGGTATGTTTTTCTTTATACATCGAATTAAGGTATACAAAAAGTTGTGATACCTTTCTCGTCCTCAAATCAAGTTTGTTTATATTAGCTAATGTTTTCTAAATCTAAGCTTATGTTTTCAGCTGCAACTTTTTGCGACTTTCTTTGTTCTTCATTTTATTCTACCAGGCATGCGATTTATTGTGTGTTATTTTTTACAGGTATCCCTCGAATAACACGGTTAATTGGTTCCGTGTTATTCGAAATCGTGTTATTTGAAATTTAAAAGGTAAAACTTTATAAACGCAATAATTTTTAAATTACATATGTTCAACCACTGTCACTCTCCAAAGATTGATTTGTTTTTCCTTGAAGAGGTAGAGGATCCTTAAATTTCAATTTTTAAAAGGAATTTTCGCGGCTTCGTGTAATTCGAACCCCGTGTTATTCGAGGGTTGTCGCAATTTTTAACCGTGCTATTCGAGATTTCGTGCAACTCAAGTACCGTGCTATTCGAGGGATACCTGTATAATGTTTTGTATTTACGTGTAGGTATATACATTAGAGTGGGTCAACTTTTTTCTTGACAAAGCGGTTATCAAAATCGTAAACTACGACGAATTCTAAGAAAATTTGCCCAAGAAACCATGGGTCTAAAATGAAAATCGAGCCTCCGGTTTTTAGCGAGAAAATTTCGTATATTGTATTTTGTAAAAAAAAAATCCAATTCCTATTCCACTGTCGATTGTTTGCTTGTTTTGTAGCTATCGAAGCTAATTTGCTCAAATTTGGTATGTGATGTTGTATTTAAGCAGAAAATTCGACAGTACAGAAATTTTTTATAGGGGGCGTGGCACTGCCCACTTATGAGTTCATATGCATATCTCTGGAACCACCTCACCGATTTCGTTCAAATTTGGTACACATATTACACAATGCCTACTTAAGAGATATCTGGAAAATGATCGAAATCGGATAATAACCACGCCCACCTGCCATGTAACGGTAATTTTTGAAAACACTAAAGATCGGAAATTTTAATAACTGTTGAAGGGAAACATCTTGAGTTTGGTATTCGGTGTTGTATTGCAGCCAGAAATTCGACAATATGAAAATTTTGGCATGTCACCGCCCACTTTTGAGTGCATATGTAAATCTCTGGAACTTCTTTATCGATTTCGACTAAATTTGGTAGACATTTTAGAGCAAAATTAAGAGCTTACAAAAAACCAACTATAAATTTTGACTGCACTGATTATGTTGAGATGATAAACTTAGATAACAATAGCATTTTGTCGGAGCCGCCCTTCACTGCAAACATACCCTATGACCATTTGCTCGAATACATAGAATTTGACAATCTTCCCCTTCCGGATCCACAAATTCTGTATTTGTAAACTATAGGGTGATTTTTTAAGAGCTTGATAACTTTTTTTTTAAAAAAAACGCATAAAATTTGCAAAATCTCATCGGTTCTTTATTTGAAACGTTAGATTGGTTCATGACATTTACTTTTTGAAGATAATTTCATTTAAATGTTGACCGCGGCTGCGTCTTAGGTGGTCCATTCGGAAAGTCCAATTTTGGGCAACTTTTTCGAGCATTTCGGCCGGAATAGCCCGAATTTCTTCGGAAATGTTGTCTTCCAAAGCTGGAATAGTTGCTGGCTTATTTCTGTAGACTTTAGACTTGACGTAGCCCCACAAAAAATAGTCTAAAGGCGTTAAATCGCATGATCTTGGTGGCCATAGAATCGCGAGCTGTGTGGCATGTAGCGCCATCTTGTTGAAACCACATGTCAACCAAGTTCAGTTCTTCCATTTTTGGCAACAAAAAGTTTGTTAGCATCGAACGATAGCGATCGCCATTCACCGTAACGTTGCGTCCAACAGCATCTTTGAAAAAATACGGTCCAATGATTCCACCAGCGTACAAACCACACCAAACAGTGCATTTTTCGGGATGCATGGGCAGTTCTTGAACGGCTTCTGGTTGCTCTTCACCCCAAATGCGGCAATTTTGCTTATTTACGTAGCCATTCAACCAGGATCTGTCAAATACTAATGCGAAAATCCTAACCTCAAAAAAATCACCCGTTATATATATAAACTAAAAAAAGTGTAAACTTAACACCAAAAGGAGTCAAAATAAATAACACTAAAAGGAGCAAGTTGGACACTAATGCGGAGTATTTGTAAACAGCACCTTAAAGTGTGATTTTAACTCCAATAAAGTGTTAATAAGAATTACACTAGAAGGTGTAATTTTAACTCTATTAAGTCTTAAATTTTGAGTGCAGTTTTAGCTCCAATAAAGTGCTAAAAAAATTTACACTAAAAGGTGTAATTTTAACTCTTAACTATTGCCCAAAATTTGCCCCCATATAAAGGCTGGAATGAAACGGAACTCGTTTTTAATTCATTTTTTATTCAGTTCAAAAACTATTTACATATATGATTTAGATAAAAATTACATCCGTTATTATTATATATATATTAGAATTAATATGATAGTAATCATAAGGCTTTTTAAATTTCAGGTTTTCTCCTTATTTTTCGAAGGAGACACCTCGTAAATATTAAGAATATCAATGAAAGTATAAATGTTTCTTATTCTGGTAAAACCCTTGATAGACAAAATTTTACATTTTCATTTAGATTAGTACTATTTATAAAACTTTTTTTCCCTACTGATATCCCATTTTTCAAATTACTGATCGTTCAGCATCAATTTTGCTTTTGAACTTCATATAGATCTCAAGAACTCGATTAGAACACTTTACATTCGGTTCAACTTTGTAAATGAACTTAGAAAAAAATTTTAAAAAGTTTGACAATGCTGGATCGAATTCTATATGGAATACATAAAATGACTTAAAATATAAATCAAATACCTCAATGAAAGTATATGTTATAGGCACATGTAAAGCTTTACCGTCAATTAAAATAAAATACTGAACAATTTCCTCCTTACTTTTTCCTTTTCTTGTTTAATTCGAAGTCGTCTATGTGTGTATTTATCTAAAATTATTAAGATAGTTAAATTATTGGTTTTCTTATAGGACAAATTATTGCTACTTTTTAATTTATATTTGAATAAAAGCAGGACAACAGTTATAGTTTTATCGCAAACGTTACTCCATACATACTTACATTCTGAAAATTTATAAATTTATTGATGGTTGATTCGGAATTTACTCGTTGTTGTTTATTTTCCTTTGAGCGTAGTGTAAATGAAGGTAGTAGTCGTAGCAGATGTAAAAACGGTTTGATTTCAATAAACCACTCTAAAACTTTAAATCAAAATTTTTAATACATACATATGTATTTCCTAAGTGAAGATGCTCACCTGGTATTAAACAGCTTCCAATAGTATATTTCAAAACGTCACCTGTGAATTTTAAATAACTTCGCCAAGAAGTAATTAGGCTGTTGGCTATTAAACGATTGTAGCGCAGTTCAAAACCGAATGAAATCTGAAAACTATTTACTAGTAATAAAGATTATTTTACAAATGTTGTCTTATATACCAGGATCGTATTGAAAAATCGGAAAAGTTTTCAAAACATCAAGATGTAGGGTACAATATCGAATTCTCTCATTCAGCGTTGTTTTCAATTTTTGCTTTATATCTTCAGAGTTCCCTCCAACGACACAATTTCTGAAGAAACCTACATCAAATTCCTCTGCTGTGCTTTTACGTCTATCTGTATTTGATTCACTTGAACTCTGGCTAAGATTCGTGCGCCTTTTTCTATTCAAATTTTTTAGCTTTGAAACCAGGTATCCTGAATTTTCCGCGAGATTGTAAAAGAGATCCTGTGAAAAAAAAGATTATAATCGCCGTCCGTATTTATAGTTACTACCGCCCTTTAATTAAAAAAACTCACTTACAATTCCTCCTATCTCGCTTGCGCTGCATTTGTAAACTGGAAAATTGGCAATAATGGCTTTTGCAAGAGCTATTTTTTGTTGCCGAGATGGATAATTACCACAAACTTTGCGCAGAAAGTTTACAGCTTCACGCACCAATATTCGGCGTGAGGCATCACTAAATGTTTTTATTTGGTTGTATTCCTCCAGTATATGAGCACCATCACCTTCCTTAAGAAAGTCCAATAATGCCTATGTAAATACAACAACTCAATATTTGTAAACTTTCAAATCTTTTATACTCGCTGAGCAGAATATGAACATTTATTGAATGCAAATGAACAATGCGACTAATTTGCGTGCAAATGCAATGCTATGTATCAGTGATCTGCAGTGAATGAGTTAAGCACAACTTTGAGCCACTTGCGAAAAATTGAGTATGAAGCAAGCAAATTATTCACGGAATGAATATAAGTGTGAATACTACTCACTTACAATTATGAGAGAGAGAGTTTTGGCTTGTGAGCTCCTTAGCTTGTATGAAGCATATATTCACAAGTGTTTGCTTATGAGCTCACAATACTTATGAATCTTTGCTTAGGACTCTCTGACATTCATGAATACAAAACACTTGTGAATATACGAAGAAGCTCAATTGTGCGCAAGCCACTTGAGCCACTTGAGCCGTAACGCTATGAACCAAAGGCTAAGAAATCCATTATGAAATTAGTAAGAGTTACTATTATATTATTGTATAACAACAAGGATTTTGTAACTGGTTCAAATAATGACTAGATATAATGAAATAAAAAACTGGATTTTCATATTTTGTGTTAATTTTCTCTATTATTAAACGTTAGATGGGTTCATGACATTTACTTTTTGAAGATAATTTCATTTAAATGTTGACCGCGGCTGCGTCTTAGGTGGTCCATTCGGAAAGTCCAATTTTGGGCAACTTTTTCGAGCATTTCGGCCGGAATAGCCCGAATTTCTTCGGAAATGTTGTCTTCCAAAGCTGGAATAGTTGCTGGCTTATTTCTGTAGACTTTAGACTTGACGTAGCCCCACAAAAAATAGTCTAAAGGCGTTAAATCGCATGATCTTGGTGGCCAACTTACGGGTCCATTTCTTGAGATGAATTGTTGTCCGAAGTTTTCCCTCAAAATGGCCATAGAATCGCGAGCTGTGTGGCATGTAGCGCCATCTTGTTGAAACCACATGTCAACCAAGTTCAGTTCTTCCATTTTTGGCAACAAAAAGTTTGTTAGCATCGAACGATAGCGATCGCCATTCACCGTAACGTTGCGTCCAACAGCATCTTTGAAAAAATACGGTCCAATGATTCCACCAGCGTACAAACCACACCAAACAGTGCATTTTTCGGGATGCATGGGCAGTTCTTGAACGGCTTCTGGTTGCTCTTCACCCAAATGCGGCAATTTTGCTTATTTACGTAGCCATTCAACCAGAAATGAGCCTCATCGCTGAACAAAATTTGTCGATAAACACATTTCGAACCGAACACTGATTTTGGTAATAAAATTCAATGATTTGCAAGCGTTGCTCGTTAGTAAGTCTATTCATGATGAAATGTCAAAGCATACTGAGCATCTTTCTCTTTGACACCATGTCTGAAATCCCACGTGATCTGTCAAATACTAATGCATGAAAATCCTAACCTCAAAAAAATCACCCGTTATATAACAACAAGGATTTTGTAACTGGTTCAAATAATGACTAGATATAATGAAATAAAAAACTGGATTTTCATATTTTGTGTTAATTTTCTCTATTATTAAAAAATCACATATACATACTTACATACATTAATATGTTATCACTTATAATATTACATTTTATTTTATAAAATGATAATTTAGTTCCTTTCAATGGAATTAAAATTAAAAATAAAAATCACGTCAGTTTAATGGTATAAAAATTACATGAATTATTATCAAAAAACTAAATAGCAAACTTCAGTTAATTTCGGTAAAAAATAAAAGTTAATAAGCATAAAATTTATTTCAAGATTTATGTACATACATAAGATTCAACTCCAAAGATACAAGTATATATTATAAGTATAGCTTCTAAATATATATTAAGATTGAGGTATTGCACAAAATTACTTTTCAATATCATTGTATATTTTTGTTTTTTAAGTTTCTAAGGTCTTATTGCCATATTAGTTAGTCTTAAATATAGAATTCAGGAATATTATATTATCTACGGTTTTGGGTGCAAGTCGATTTCTTTTATCAGTTATTAAATTGCCTGCCAAGGAAAATACACGTTCAGACGCCGCACTACTTGCAGGTATAGTTAATATTTTAAGTGCAAATTTTGATATGCGTGGAAAGTTAGCTTTATGTTGCTTCCACCATTGAATTGCGTCAAAGTCATTATCAAATTGTATTCTTTCTGTAAAATATCTATCTATCTCATCTTCGATACGTTCCTGCGCGCTCATGTTTGAAATATTTGTAAAAAAGAAGTTCAGGTCATTTGCAGGTGAAGACGCATTTGATGTTGAAGTAATTGGTGAATATGGAATTTGTGGGGTCTCATTGTGTTCGGAAGTGTAAAACTCAATATTGCCTGATATCTCCTCAATGCAGAAATGCTTCACAGCTTCAATATCGACATCTCCCATAGCTTTTGCGGGAGGATATGAAAATAGTGCTACTTTGTGGTAAATGCTTAAATTAGCAAGCCATATACTGTCGATATATGTTGATATGTTACGTTTAAAGCTGACTATTGTTGGAATGTCTGTATGAACTGCTCCGCATATCGTTTTTAATCGAAAAATTGAAGGAAGTACAAAACATATTGACACAAAACCCACCCACATTTCTTGTATATATGTATAGTATCTCTTAGTAATTTTACTATGTTTTAATGTGATTTATTGTTCTATTTTAAAAGAAAACTGAATAAAAGAATAAGAAACAAAGAAGTTTCAGTTTTGTAGTTTCTACGAAGTCACTAGACTCACTCGTTCCTTTTAAAACCCCTCCGTGTAGGTATAAACTTCAGGGACTCATCTACCTAAGCTCTTCACTTTCTAGAATGTAAGATAAAGATGCAAGGGTTTAAGAAATAATTGAATAAAAGGATAATAAACAAAGAAGTTTCAGTTTAGTAGTCACTACAATCACGCGTTTCGTTCCTTTTAAAACCCCTCCGCGTAGGTATAAACTTCAGGGACTCATCTACCTAAGCTCTCCAATTTCTAGAATGTAAGATAAAGCTTAAGAAAATAATTGACTAAAAGGATAATAAACAAAGAAGTTTCAGTTTTGTAGTCACTACAATCGCGCGTTTCGTTCCTTTTAAAACCCCTCCGCGTAGGTATAAAATATATTTTGAATAGGCAAGGAATTTGTGAATGTATTCATGAATAAATAATGAGCCACTTATTAGTGAATGTATTCATGAGCCTTTCAACTCATCTAATGGTAAGCAACGAATAGCTCAAACAATTGTATACAGAGAAGCAAGCCAAGCCAAGTGTGAGCGATAAGTGATTGTGAGACATATTCACACTCATTATTACACAAGCAAGCCATGTGATTGTGAGAAGATAATATTTTTAGTGAGAGCAAGTGTGAGTGAATATTGGGGGTGATTCATGAATATGAGAGTGTATTCATAAGCCAAGTATTCACTGCAGATCACTGCTATGTATGTAGATAGTTCATATTCTGCACATACGCCCATTTTTTATACTCACTTCATTTCCGATAGCTTCAAAACTAGAGCTTGTTGCCTTGTCATTGAAATTATTTTCTGCTTAAGATTGTACATTGTAATTCATATTAGCACAAATAATTGGGATTTTGTCTTAGCTTACCTTTGTCTAAAATTTCTAGCAAAAAACAGGAGCAACTTCCAAACTGCTTAATTGTAGATACTATTTGGTCTTCCTCTATTGGACCTTTATCCCGGTCCAGAAATTTTATTGTGATATTGTACGCAATGCCGAATTTTGAACAAACTGTTGAATAGATAATGCAATAAAGGTTCACAAACTTTAACTAACCCACAAACAAGAAAAAACTTACTGAAATCAAGCACATCTTTCGCTCTGGTATCTGTGTTTATATCAATGAGTTTTATCACATTCCCACTTTTCACTTTTACCAACATTTACGTTTTTATTAATCAATTCCTTATTTATTTAACAATTTTAGTTATTTTGTCTGTTGAAGCACGAAATTTCCCGACTGATTTCAGATGAAGACAAAGCAAGCCATGATGAGCGAAATGAGATGGCACCATGATTGCCATGCATTTTTCCATGTGTAGTAGTTTCAAAAAGCAAATAATTTATGCGGGATTTTAATTGTATTTAGATAAATGCATATATTGCGCATAGCCGCAGATTAAGAAAACCACATCACTTCCAATTATTATTGGTGTGTATTTGTTAATATTTAAATTGAAAAATAAATTCTTCTTAAACTATACTATCGTGTGGGATTAAATTTTGCACCTTTTTACAGATGAACATTTATATATTATTCAACAATTTTTTAATACATACAGATGCACATAACAGCATAGGTACTATTAATCTGTGGTTGCTGAATATATTCTTTATTTTTTATGCTAAATCTTTTATTATAAAACTAAACAAATATCTACTCATAAATGCACAAGTAACATATGTATGTACATTTGCTCCCACGTATGGGAATGTAAATATACCATAAGTCAATGAAAATATTTCATACTTAAGGTATATATTGCATTATTTGATGGCAACCCTTTCTTTGCGTCCACGAATAACTGTTAATTTCGCTTGTTATATACATACAGATGTACGTACACTTGCGAGCACTTGAATAGGAACAAAAACTGATGTCGGCATAATTGGATTTTTCCATTTTTCAACATATTTTTTCTCGTTTAAAATGAAATACAATTGTCCGCGGCTGAGTGATAGGCCTCAACATTTTACCATTGTGATTAAACGCTTTTTTGTCTTAGACCTTTCGAAAAATGAACAATTTTTATTTTTCGTATAGAAGAATTGACGAGTACATACAAAGAATAACTTCCTGCCTTACCATTAATTTTGAAATATACTTAAGTAGGCGCTTCTGTCTCTAGAGAAATACAAACAAATTAAAAAATCGTCGGTAAATCGTGTCTGTAAAACATCATGATCCATCATTCAAACATTGTCTCTATCCATGTGCGAGTTAGTGTATACTGCCGTTCATACATGAGATGGGAGACAGAGAGCGGTTAAGGGCGATTTTGAACATCGCGAGAATTTATTGCCAGATTGGGTAATTAATAAACCATAAGTTTACTCTAGGGAATTTTCGCATTGGTATGAGATGGGTATAGACGTAATCAGCAATTTGTCAATAATTTTTGAAGTTAAAACCAAATTAGTCGACAAAAGAAGGATATAAATTTTTATATATATAATTGTGATACTTTGCAAGAAAAGGAATTCGCATTTATGGCATACATAAAATTGCAAGTGGTGGATTGGTATTGTAGTCAATTTTTTTCTAACTTATGGTAACGCCATTTGTAATGAACAGCAATGCTGACTACCAAATAGTGTAAAGCTTACACTTTAAAGTGCAGATCAGCGAGCAAATTAGTAAAATGACTCCACATTTTCTCACGTTGCACTGTTTTGGTGTTACAAATGAGAATGACACCATAAATTGGTGTTAATATTGCTCCCAAAGGTGTAGAATTCACACTTTACTTTTTTGTGTGTAGTGTTGAACAATATTCGGAAATACACTTTCAATCAATTCTTCTTTCGATTGTAAAAGTCTACAAAAGTTGTTCGGCAATGTGATCAAACCGGTATCATCGATTAGTATTTTGCCTTCGCCAATGTCCAACAACTGCTTCGAAAACGCCGCTGCGGATCGATCATTGGACTCGCATGTTGATGGTAAGAGTCAGCCTTTGAACATGTCTCCACAAAACTGACGATTTTAAACATGCGTTTATTTCGTCGGCAGGAGTTGAATGACTGGCAAAGTTTGCCGAAAATCGCCGGATAAAAGTTGTTGCTTTTGGCGTAAATCTTGCATTGTTCTATTGAATGCTTCTAATTACTTTTTGTTAGCCATTGGGCACTCATCCCATAGAACTATTCCAGCTCCTCGCAAAACTTTTACCATTGCTGAATTCCTCGATATGTTGCACGTTGGTGTTTCAACGACTTGGATGTTCAACGGTAATTTCAACGCAGAATGTGCTGTTCGGCCGCCATTATGTAGAGTAGCAGCGATGCCTGACGAAGCAATTGCCAGCGCAATTTTCTGCTGTGACCGCATAGTAGCAAGAATCAAAGAGGTCAGAAACGTTTTCCCTGTACCACCGGACGCATCCAGAAAGTAGAATCCACCGGCGTTATTGTAAACCGCATAAACCGTATAATCTTATCATAAGCATTTTTCTGCTGAATATTCAATTTGGTAATGTTAGCTTGTATGAAAGCACGCAATTCATTGCAATCGTATTGTTGTTCACGTTGAAGCTCATGGTCAAGCATATCAATCGCTGAACGATTGGGCACAGCTATGCCAAGTTGCGTTAATGCCTTATTCGCAATTGTAAGGCACAGATCTTCAACCAATATCAAAGCATCATTATACATTTGTAATGTATATAGCAAGTCTGCGTCCGATGCTCGATTATGCGCCAAAATTAATAAGTCCTCGGTCATGCAGTCTTTGTACTTATTCCACAGTTCTTGCGGATTTGACGGAAGGCATGTAGATATTATTATGGCGAATAGTACGCGTATTTGTTTTGGAAGAGATGTGAGTGATGCGTCATGAAGTGCGGTGTCCCAATGTATATCATCTTCTAACAAATGCAATCGCTGACATGCTTCACGATACCTCGCACACAACTGACCGTCAACAGTTTTCAAATCATCAAATGATCTTGGTCCGCGCACGTTGACTAATAGCAGACGCAAATAGAAACATTCGGCGTTGTTCCGATGGATGGTGTAAATGCGTCCTATGGCATCGGTTTTTACGGACATTTGGATAACCGTCAACACGCTCCCCTTGCTTTCGTCGTTGAAATGTTTTCGATGATGGATTCCAAGTGAAATATTGTGGTATTTCGGAACACAACTCGAAAAAGGTAGTTAGTGTTGTCCCCGGTGGTCGTGCTGCGCTCTGTGGTACATTGTCTGCAGTGAAATAAACGGTAACTTGGCCGTTGATTGTCGGCGAATTCAGCTCTAATCTGTGCACGCCGCTCTCTGTACACCGCTCTACCTCGGGCATTTATTTGAGCGCGTCGCTCTTCGCTTTGATTTCTTCTTGATATTGACATTCGACGTGAATCACTCGTATGCCTGCCAACCGTATTACGTTGGCGTAGTCGAGGCATTTTCTAGAGTATGCATATTTGAAGTACATAAATAAAAATGGAAAAATTAACCTAAAACTACATCTTAAACTATGTATTTTACCCACACACGTATATGCAATAAGACCCACAAACAGTGTATTTGCAAACCGCATGGAAACACTTACGAAACAATAACAATACTCACTTGCTTTGTGTTGTACGCATAATGTTAATCACGTTGAAATCTGAGAAAAATACACATAATGTTGAAACATTTTTTTTATACACTCAGTGCATTCGGAACACTTACGTTCTGTATGTCTTGTTAGCTTGACAGTCATCCATAGAAAGAACGAATGACAGGCAAAAACGATCAACGTGCGATGTCAATGTTTTTTTTTTTATTAATTGTAAACATCCGCCAGTTGTTCCATTTTATTAGTAAAAGGCATTTGACAGGACTGTCAATCTTGCGGCAAAACATTACTTCATGAGAATTTGTATAGGCGGGATGCATAATTTTTTTTTTTTTTTGCAAAACGTGCAATGATACACACATTGAATTTCTTATGTGCACTCTCCAAACAGACCCCAATCACCCCTGAAAATGTCATTGAAATCGGGCAAGCGGTCTAAGAGGAGTATGCGAACAGGAAGTTTTGGTAAGAGTACAACTTCACCTGCTGCCTTGCCATTTAGTATTTTTGCTTCAATCAAATTTGGCCACAATTTTTTTGACTGAAAGTCTTGTGCCATTACACAAAGTCGGTGGCTTCAGATTTTGTAGAAGTATAATGGGTGAACCGACTTTCAGGACCAAACAATACCGTAGCAGACCGAGGGGATCCAAAGAATTTAAGAATTCAGTTGGATAATTGACTACTTCATCTTGATTCAAAACGCTATCAATCGATGTTTATGTTGTAGCTTCTCCTGGCAGTTTTTCTTGAATGGCAAAATTGATTTCGTTGACGTGTACATTTTTCGGTGCCAATATTTGCGCGTTCACTTAAATAATCGTTGCGTTGATAGTGTTGAACAATATTCGGAAATACACTTTCAATCAATTCTTCTTTCGATTGTAAAAGTCTACAAAAGTTGTTCGGCAATGTGATCAAACCGGTATCATCGATTGGTATTTTGCCTTCGCCAATGTCCAACAACTGCTTCGAAAACGCCGCTGCGGATCGATCATTTTGCAATTGGACTCGCATGTTGATGGTAAGAGTCAGCCTTTGAACATGTCTCCACAAAACTGACGATTTTAAACATGCGTTTATTTCGTCGGCAGGAGTTGAATGACTGGCAAAGTTTGCCGAAAATCGCCGGATAAAAGTTGTTGCTTTTGGCGTAAATCTTGCATTGTTCTATTGAATGCTTCTAATTACTTTTTGTTAGCCATTGGGCACTCATCCCATAGAACTATTCCAGCTCCTCGCAAAACTTTTACCATTGCTGAATTCCTCGATATGTTGCACGTTGGTGTTTCAACGACTTGGATGTTCAACGGTAATTTCAACGCAGAATGTGCTGTTCGGCCGCCATTATGTAGAGTAGCAGCGATGCCTGACGAAGCAATTGCCAGCGCAATTTTCTGCTGTGACCGCATAGTAGCAAGAATCAAAGAGATCAGAAACGTTTTCCCTGTACCACCGGACGCATCCAGAAAGTAGAATCCACCGGCGTTATTGTAAACCGCATAAACCGTATAATCTTATCATAAGCATTTTTCTGCTGAATATTCAATTTGGTAATGTTAGCTTGTATGAAAGCACGCAATTCATTGCAATCGTATTGTTGTTCACGTTGAAGCTCATGGTCAAGCATATCAATCGCTGAACGATTGGGCACAGCTATGCCAAGTTGCGTTAATGCCTTATTCGCAATTGTAAGGCACAGATCTTCAACCAATATCAAAGCATCATTATACATTTGTAATGTATATAGCAAGTCTGCGTCCGATGCTCGATTATGCGCCAAAATTAATAAGTCCTCGGTCATGCAGTCTTTGTACTTATTCCACAGTTCTTGCGGATTTGACGGAAGGCATGTAGATATTATTATGGCGAATAGTACGCGTATTTGTTTTGGAAGAGATGTGAGTGATGCGTCATGAAGTGCGGTGTCCCAATGTATATCATCTTCTAACAAATGCAATCGCTGACATACTTCACGATACCTCGCACACAACTGACCGTCAACAGTTTTCAAATCATCAAATGATCTTGGTCCGCGCACGTTGACTAATAGCAGACGCAAATAGAAACATTCGGCGTTGTTCCGATGGATGGTGTAAATGCGTCCTATGGCATCGGTTTTACGGACATTTGGATAACCGTCAACACGCTCCCCTTGCTTTCGTCGTTGAAATGTTTTCGATGATGGATTCCAAGTGAAATATTGTGGTATTTCGGAACACAACTCGAAAAAGGTAGTTAGTGTTGTCCCCGGTGGTCGTGCTGCGCTCTGTGGTACATTGTCTGCAGTGAAATAAACGGTAACTTGGCCGTTGATTGTCAGCGAATTCAGCTCTAATCTGTGCACGCCGCTCTCTGTACACCGCTCTACCTCGGGCATTTATTTGAGCGCGTCGCTCTTCGCTTTGATTTCTTCTTGATATTGACATTCGACGTGAATCACTCGTATGCCTGCCAACCGTATTACGTTGGCGTAGTCGAGGCATTTTCTAGAGTATGCATATTTGAAGTACATAAATAAAAATGGAAAAATTAACCTAAAACTACATCTTAAACTATGTATTTTACCCACACACGTATATGCAATAAGACCCACAAACAGTGTATTTGCAAACCGCATGGAAACACTTACGAAACAATAACAATACTCACTTGCTTTGTGTTGTACGCATAATGTTAATCACGTTGAAATCTGAGAAAAATACACATAATGTTGAAACATTTTTTTTATACACTCAGTGTATTCGGAACACTTACGTTCTGTATGTCTTGTTAGCTTGACAGTCATCCATAGAAAGAACGAATGACAGGCAAAAACGATCAACGTGCGATGTCAATGTTTTTTTTTTTATTAATTGTAAACATCCGCCAGTTGTTCCATTTTATTAGTAAAAGGCATTTGACAGGACTGTCAATCTTGCGGCAAAACATTACTTCATGAGAATTTGTATAGGCGGGATGCATAATTTTTTTTTTTTTTGCAAAACGTGCAATGATACACACATTGAATTTCTTATGTGCACCCTCCAAACAGACCCCAATCACCCCTGAAAATGTCATTGAAATCGGGCAAGCGGTCTAGGAGGAGTATGCGAACAGGAAGTTTTGCCACTTAATTTTATATATATAGATATAGATATAGATATACATATAGATATAGATATAGATATAGATTATATTTTTGAATTTTGGTGTTTAAAAAATGTATGAAATAATATCCCTTATCACCGTAGCAAATTTAACCAAGCATCAGTACATACTTATTAGAAGCTTCGTTAACTGATAATAAAATCGCGAAATGATGAAGAGCACAAACAAATTTGGAAAACCTGCAGACCTTCATCCACCCGCTATTGCTGTCCTCATCGAATTCAATTTCAAAAGGAATCAGTTTAATAAACCCTAAATGCACTAGATTTGCTCTAGATCGTGCAAAGGAATTAACTTCAAAATATTCCTAGTATTATCTTCCTTCGTCAGTCCGTAAAATTTTAATTCACTCTCCCGATGTTATTCAATATGCACCAGTTCCAATTGGAGAGCTCTCATAAGAATCTGCTGAGTCAAGCAATAAGGACAATTGAATCGACTTCATCATACACATAAGAACTAACGGGTCGCTACAAATCAGGACTTGCTAAACCGATTACTTTTGGGTTTAGATCCTTTCATCACCAGTCAAAGAAAACTATCATGCAGAATTTAATAATCAATTTTATTAAAATCAATTTTTGATTTAGTTAAATAATATTCAAAAATTCCCTTTTTCGTTTACCAATTTAATAAAATTAATTAAAATTCGTTACCATCGGGTGGCGGAGTGGGAAACGGGAGGGGGACATTTTAAAAAGCTTTGGCAAAATTTTTTCTTTTATATAGGCAGTGAAAATATTTTTGGCCGCTGATTCCATACAAGACCGACCACAGTGCAATCGATGCAGCGCTGCCAGCGCGGTTTCCAAGCATTGAAGGTTTCGCTGTCACCCGGAAGATTGCCTCTTTCTCTTTCAGATATGTTTGAATTTTCTTAGCACAATTCCACTCGCCGCAATTTTTGGTCGTCGAAAATATAAAAATCAGATTAAAAAGAAAAGTATTGAGTAACTCAAATTTCTTAGTTTACAAAAATGTAGTATTCATTTATGTAAATAAAAATTAATTAAAACAGTGTAACGTATCAACTAAGTTTAGAAATATAAAACCAACATGTTTAAGGTTTTTGTTTTATGGAACATAAGAATATAAAACAGACAGAAAAAACTTTATATACAATATATAAAACAAATATATTTCGCTATACTTGTTAAGAATTATGGGCAATTTTAATGTTGGTAAAGCATTGATGGGTCTCTTGAAAGATATTTTTTAGAAAAAACTTATTTGAGCTCAGGTTCCACTATCTATGTAATAAAGCCAATACGAACTGTTGTATGTAGAAATTATAGTTTCAACATACATAAATCGGGCGATACTGCTGCAATTCCACTTTCGATATTCGTACGAAGTTCATCAATCGTCGCTGGCTTGTTGGCAGAGACCAAATCGCACGATCGAGGCGGCCAATTGAATGGGCATTTTGTGAGATAACACGTTCACCAAACTTATTTTTCAATAAGTCGATTGTGACATTCGCTATGTGGCTTATGGCGCCGTCCTTTTGGAACCACCTATTGTCCAAGTCTATTTGATCCAATTCGGGCAAAAAATTTTCTGTTATCATTGAGCGGTAGCGATTCCCAGTCACAGTAACGCACCGGTCTTGATCATTATGGAAAAAGTACAGCTCACTGACGCCGTTGGCCCACAAAGCGTACCAAACCGTAATTTTTCGGGATGAATTGGTGACTCATGAAGTACGTGTGAATTGATAGCTGACCAATAACGCATATTTTGATTATTGACGAAGCCATTCAGCCAAAAATGAGCTTCATCGCGTGCAGATGATTTTTCGATGAAAATCCGGATCATTTTCAAGTTCTTGCTGGTGATCAATCGGCTTCAGTTCTTGCGTTGATTTGGTCTTGTAAGGCTGTAGACCGAGATCTTTTTGCCAAATTCGTCACAACGACGTCGCAGATATCCCCAACGCTTGAAAACGACGTGTGAGAGACGAAATTGACGCGCTAGCGGCAGAAATATTCTCAAGACTCCGTGCACTTTTTTGTCTCACTGGCATGCGAACATGTTGTACTGTGCCTGTGAATTAAAAATTTTCCACTGGACGTTAAATTATTGATCTCGCAGGACAATTATGATGACCATATATTGGACGTAGCACTCTTGAAGTTTAGGCCACTGAATTTCGGTAGTTAATTTTAAGAATTTTGACTCGTTGTTGGATCGTTTATCTTTCTATGTCCCTACTGGTTTACTTCTGTAGCGTTCCTGTTGAAAACCCCGTTATATACACACATTTGCTTGCTTAAATGATTAGATGTAAAATAATTATGCAGCTGTCAAATTGGCTTTCCTAATACGAAGCAAGCAGTTCTTAACAATATACATAAAACTGTAAGTTTATGCAAATAGTTAATGTATAGTGCTCTTCGAAACCCAATATGTGTGTATATCAAACATACACACTTACTCTCTCCTTGTCTGTGCAACTTATTTTCTTCAGTAGTCGCTGCCGGCTGCCGCTTTTGTGCTGCGGTCTGCCCATTGTATTTGCTCAGTCAAAAACGTGCGAAAATGACAAATTACCGAGTGTTAACTTTGCGCTAATTTTGGCGTATATCAATGCAGGATGACTGCCGCATACTTTGGCAAATGCACTGAAATGTCGCTCATACGCCAAGACAGCTGGCATTGTTACATTTCATTCGCGAATCCTTTACGCCATTAGCCCGCATTCACTGGTATTAGATGCGGCAGGATGGTAGTGCTTGCAGCATTGATGGGGTGCAGGTGACAGGCTAAGGCCTAAACATAGGCTATGCTGGGCATTCAAAAGGGCAAACTCACAGCACACTAACACGCACACATTTTTCGGGTATTCAACCAGCAGTTGCAGTTTATAATATGTTGTTTCTGTTTCAAATTTGTTGTTGTTAATGTGGTGGCGATTATAATATAATTTCTAAAAATAGTGATTCGCTTTGCTTCAAATAATGAGTACTACATATATTGGAGTAAAAACACGTCAAGTGGACCCCCCATTTTCCACTTGGTCATCGAATTTGAATGTGAGTATTTTTTCATAAAGTAGTCACCATGAACAAATAATCCCCCTCCCAGTTTCTTTAAATTTTAATTTTAACAACCTTTTTTTTTAATTGAAAATTTTTCTACTTTTTTTTAAATTAATAATTAAAAAACTATTGGTGATTTTTTTGATAAAATTTTCAGGAGTTATAGTTCAATACTTGTACTTTCAGAAAATATGCACGAATTTTAAATATTTTTATTTTTTCATATTTTATTAACTTTTAAGTTAACAAATGAACATTTTAATGACTTCTCCCTAAAAAAATAAATTTTTTTTTTCAGTATTTTGCAATAAATATTGAAGTAACGAAATCCGCGAAAAAATTTGACTGATCGCAATTAGATTAAGCAAAAAAAATTGTTTAAGACGGGCGGTCAGCGCTGCCGGTACATAATTCATGCATATTGCGCAGTAGAAGAGTTCCGTTGAACGAACAACTCGTGCACGCGCTGTATACGAACACGCAATTATACATTCGAAAATGTCGCTGTCATATAACTTGTGTCAAATGGGAGGTAACTGTTAAAAAGCAAATAAAGTATTAGCCCCAACACGCTTCCCTGGGGGAGCGTCGCTTTTATCGATTGCAAGTTTAAGTATGGAGGATGGAGTCATGTGTAGAAGTTCACGCAAGTGAGGAAAGTCCTCTGATTGCCATTCACTTGGGAGTGGCCAGAAACGATTCATTTACATGTGACTCAAGCAGCTCACGACTTCCGGTCTTTGACCAAGTATCCTCTGGGTAGCCTAAGAACATCCGTTTGAAGGCGAGCTAACGTGAGAAGGCGAAACATCCCCTGCATAGGGTTGTGCGCTGGGTTTGGGACCCGCCACGTAAAAAAACACCCCCAGTGAATAGTCATAACCAGCCTCGGATGAGAGACCTCCCTTTTGATGACGACCATGGCAAACGAAATAAGGACTACGAAGTGAGGGCATGCACCTGGAATGTCCGGTCCCTTAACTGGGAAGGTGCCACTGCCCAGCTGGTTGATGTCCTCGTGAAAACAAAGGCTGACATCACCGCCGTCCAAGAAATGCGATGGACGGGACAAGGACAGAGACGAGTAGGTCCTTGTGACATTTACTACAGTGGTCATATAAAGGAGCGCAGGTTTGGTGTGGGATGCGTGGTGGGAGAGAGACTCCGTCGCCGAGTACTATCATTCACTGCGGTGAATGAACGTCTAGCCACAATCCGCATCAAAGCGAGGTTCTTCAACATATCGCTGATTTGCGCCCACGCCCCGACGGAAGAGAAGGACAATGTGACCAAAGATGCCTTTTATGAGTGCTTGGAGCGCACTTATGTGAGACGCCCCCGTCACGATGTAAAAATCGTGGGTTGAGGCTGATCGACTTCGCCGGGGCCCGAAATATGGTTCTCTGTAGTACTAGATTCCAGCATAAGAAGATCCATCAAGCTACCTGGCTGTCTCCGGATCGAAAAACTACCAACCAGATCGATCATGTTGTGACAGACGTAAGACACGTCTCCAGTGTTTTAGATGTGCGTGCGCTCCGAGGTCCTAACATCGACTCGGACCACTATCTTGTTGCAGCTAAGATTCGCACCCGCCTCTGTGCAGCAAAAAACGCACGTCAACAAATACAAGGAAGGTTCGACGTCGAAAAGCTGCAATCACAACATACAGCCGAACGATTCTCTACTTGGCTTGCACTCCTGCTCTCTGAGAGCACTCGTCAACAACTCGGTATAAGGGAACTGTGGGACGGCATTTCAAACTCTTTACGTACAGCTGCAACCGAAACAATTGGTTTTCGGAAAGTGCAAAAGAACAGCTGGTACGACGAGGAGTGCCGTGTCGCAGCGGAGAGAAAACAGCCTGCCTACCTCGCAACGTTACGATCGACCACAACACGTGCGGGATGGGATAGATACCGAGAGTTGAAGAGGGAAGCGAGACGCATTTGCAGACAGAAGAAGAAAGAAGCCGAAATGCGTGAGTACGAACAGCTCGATAAGCTGGCCGACAGGGGTAATGCTCGAAAATTCTACGAAAATATGCGGCGGCTTACAGAAGGTTTCAAGACCGGAGCATACTCCTGTAGAACCCCCCAAGCATACTTAAATTATGGAGGGAACACTTCTCCAACCTGCTGAATGGCAGTGATAGCACAACACCGGGAGAAGGCGAACCCGATTCCCTAAACGATGATGATGGAGCAGACGTTCCATTGCACGATCATGAAGAAGTTCGAATAGCAATTGCCCGCCTGAAAAACATCAAAGCGGCAGGGGCCGATGGATTGCCGGCCGAGCTATTCAAACACGGCGGCGAAGAACTGATAAGGAGCATGCATCAACTTCTTTGTAAAATATGGTCGGACGAAAGCATGCCCAACGATTGGAATCTAAGTGTGCTCTGCCCAATCCATAAAAAAGGAGACCCACAATCTGCGCCAACTACCGTGGGATAAGCCTCCTCAACATCGCATATAAGGTTCTGTCGAGCGTATTGTGTGAAAGATTAAAGCCCACCGTCAACAAACTGATTGGACCTTATCAGTGTGGCTTCAGACCTGGTAAATCAACAACCGACCAGATATTCACCATGCGCCAAATCTTGGAAAAGACCCATGAAAGGAGAATCGACACTCACCACCTATTCGTCGATTTCAAAGCTGCTTTCGACAGCACGAAAAGGAGCTGCCTTTATGCCGCGATGTCTGAATTTGGTATCCCCGCAAAACTAATACGGCTGAGTAAACTGACGTTGAGCAACACGAAAAGCTCCGTCAGGATCGGGAAGGACCTCTCCGAGCCGTTCGATACCAAACGAGGTTTCAGACAAGGTGATTCGCTATCGTGCGACTTTTTCAACCTGCTTCTGGAGAAAATAGTTCGAGCTGCAGAACTCAACAGAGAAGGTACCATCTTCTATAAGAGTGTACAACTGCTGGCGTATGCCGATGACATCGGCCTCAACACCCGCGCCGTTAGTTCTGCTTTCTCCAGACTGGACAAGGAAGCAAAAGAAATGGGTCTGGCAGTGAACGAGGGCAAGACGAAATATCTCCTGTCATCAAACAAACAGTCGTCGCACTCGCGACTTGGCACTCACGTCACTGTTGACAGTCATAACTTTGAAGTTGTAGATAATTTCGTCTATCTTGGAACCAGCGTTAACACCACCAACAATGTCAGCCTAGAAATCCAACGCAGGATAACTCTTTCCAACAGGTGCTACTTCGGACTAAGTAGGCAATTGAGAAGCAAAGTCTTCTCTCGACAAACAAAAACCAAACTCTATAAGTTACTCATAATTCCCGTCCTGCTATATGGTGCAGAGGCCTGGACGATGTCAACAACAGATGAGTCGACGTTGCGAGTTTTCGAGAGAAAAGTTCTGCGAAATATTTATGGTCCTCTGCGCGTTGGCCACGGCGAATATCGCATTCGATGGAACGATGAGCTGTACGAGATATACGACGACATTGACATAGTTCAGCGAATCAAAAGACAGCGGCTACGCTGGCTAGGTCATGTTGTCCGGATGGACGAAAACACTCCAGCTCTGAAAGTATTCGACGCAGTACCCGCCGCGGGAAGCAGAGGAAGAGGAAGACCTCCACTCCGTTGGAAGGACCAAGTGGAGAAGGACCTGGCCTCGCTTGGAATATCCAATTGGCGCCACGTAGCGAAAAGAAGAAACGACTGGCGCGCTGTTGTTGACTCGGCTATAATCGCATAAGCGGTGTCTACGCCAATTAAGAAGAAGAAGAAGTGTAAGTATGCATAACACATATGTATGTAGCCTGGTGATTAAATAAATTAAAATAAATAAATAAAATAAAAATATCCTGTGTGTATCTTTTAAGTAGGAAGCAATTATTTAGCAATATTGTTTGGATAGTGTGTATTTTAATTTGAATAGGAAACCCGATTGCCATGCATATATATGCCATACAAACTGAATGATCGGAATAAAGTTCTTGTATGGAAAACTTTCACATTTGACAAGATATATTCACGATATTTGGCATGGATTACTGTTTAAGGTAAGAATATAATCTCCAAAAAAATTGTTCAGAACGAATTACTATAGCATATAGCTTCCATACAAACTGAACACATAGTAATTAACAGAAGTGCACCTGTGAAGGGTATTTAGCTTCGGTTGCACCGGTAGCTGACGTTTTTTCTTGTTGTATTTTCAACTCAACTCCATGGAAGGAAACGGTATTTTTCACAGATTATTATTAAAGGCATCTACAACCTCCAAACATATTGTTCAGATCTGACGAGTTCATCATATAGCTGTGTTTTACAAAAACCAAGAAAACTGTCTTTTTATACCCCTTACTACTTACTTTTTTCAAAAGCTTTTTTTGACAGATCATGTGAGAGTCGTGTCGAGCTGTCATGTTATTTTAGTTTAATATTGTGGATTCGGTGCAGTTCGCAGCAACTCGGATTGACGTATGGAACAACTTGAAGCATTTGTTGCCGAGATCTTAAATTGAAAGCGTACAAGATACATCTAAAGCCCCTCGACCTTCCTAAGCCACATCGCTCCGCGCTTTAAAAGTTCCTAGAAGATCCAATGTTTTCGAGCCAAATTTTGTTTAGCGATGAGGCCGTTTCTGACTCACTGGGTATGTAAATCAGCAAATTTACTGCATTTGTGGCGAAGGGCAACATGAAGAGATTCAATAGCTGCCATTTGATCTAAAAAAACCAATGCTTTGGTGTGGTTTGTGGGTTGATGGAATCATAGGTATATTTAGTTTCAGCAAGAGAGATTTTCACGTTTTGGGCCGGTCGACTGGCCACCAAGATCGTGTGATATCACATCGTTAGATATTTTTCTATGGAGGTATGTAAAGTCTAAAATCTATGTAGACAAGCCCGCTTCGATGAACGACTTGGAGCAGTTACCAGTCGAAATGCTCAATCGAGTCATCGAAAATTGGACTCAACTTTTATCCATTCAGTGTTTAAGATTTTCTATAGGACTATATACTGAATTAAATTTAATTAATCCTCTAACAAAGGAGTTTTATGGTTTTATGGTAAAACAAAAGTAAACACTGTACAAAACCAAAAATATAGTAATAAATCAATTATTGTCAACCGCTCGAAAAAAACATGAATAAAGTCCTTTACATAAACACACATATGCGTGTATCATATCCTTTATTCCCCTATTTTTTACGACTTCTGTTAGTTTTCTTTTTTTTTCAGAAATTGTCGGAAAATTAGTGATTAGTTTTCGAATATAAAATGTATGTACGCCTGCAGAAAAGTGCAGACACCCATTTAATATCCTTTATGAAGCCGTTGTCAGGAAACAAATACAACAACACCAACTGTGTCTGTGTATATAGCATTTAAGCTGCCAGTCGTTGTCTGGCTTACTTGGAAATGATTTCTTTCTTTGCTCAAACCAATCATTGGAAATGACTGAGATGAGTTCCCGTTGTACTGATGTAGAAAATAGATATTAATGTAATATTAAGATAAATATAGTCTTATGGAAGGTAAATTCATTGATGCTTATCAACTCGAATGGTAATTGAAGTTTATTCGAATTACCGGAGAGAAATAACTATATATATACGTACATGAAAGCAAAGTTTGATTAGTTTGAATGTGGTGAAGTGCAGTCAAGGAAAGTTGAGATATGTGCGTATATATAGTATGTAAGTATATGTGTGTCCCTATTTTTACAAGGAAGTTGCTAAGTTGGGCAGAATTGTATAATGAACACGGATGACAATAATTTAGTTAGGCACTGGAAACAAGCAGAACTGGAACTTGAAGAACGGGGTAAAAGGAATGTGAAAGATAGTGTTCACTTGGGTGCCCAGCTAAGTGGGAAGCACACCACTGTATATAAGGTCCTATGAGTCACTTAAACTTAAATAGTGAAAAAGCGTTCCTTTTAACTAATATGAAATAGGTAAGTGATAATTTATTTTTGACACAAATTTTATTTACACTTAATGAAAGACTTAATTAAATGGTCAAATGAATACGTACGGGATCACTGTTGAACTAGGTGATATATAAATAGATCAGGATCGCAGCTGATCCAAAGCTGTACGTAGAAGGGGTTGATCAGAAAAAGTATCAACAATTATGGTGATGTGACGCTGGGGCCCGCTGACGAAACAAAGTATTTCCGTAGCGCACAGGATCAGTGTTGACCGTAGCGAAATGAATTAGCGACGTAGCGTATGAGCGGATGTGTATCAGCGATTGCTGTGTCGAATTGCTTAAAACGAATTATGCCTGCTATCCTGTTGTCTATGCTTTCGGTTGAGAGAGTTGGTGTACAGATGTGGTGAGTTGGGTTGTACTCGTAGTGTCATCAGATATGGTGAATTGAGATGTTTTATTAGGATGTGCCAGTTTTGCCGAGTAGAGGGGGTGGATCCTTAACTCTTTTAAACATCCTGGGCCCCCTAGGCGAATATTTTGCCTAGTTTTGTACATTTAACATGAAACGTGTAATTTGGCTTACTGTTGGTGGATTAGCCGAGGGCGCAGAATATTAGCTGTAAGAAGCGATTTTGATTTTAATAGAAAATTGTATTTTGTGTAGTTATTAGCGCTTGAGATAGTAATTGTTTTTGCGTGTTTTGACGACTTATTGTAACGGGTGATTTTTTTGAGGTTAGGATTTTCATTAGTATTTGACAGATCACGTGGGATTTCAGACATGGTGTCAAAGAGAAAGATGCTCAGTATGCTTTGACATTTCATCATGAATAGACTTACTAACGAGCAACGCTTGCAAATCATTGAATTTTATTACCAAAATCAGTGTTCGGTTCGAAATGTGTTTATCGACAAATTTTGTTCAGCGATGAGGCTCATTTCTGGTTGAATGGCTACGTAAATAAGCAAAATTGCCGCATTTGGGGTGAAGAGCAACCAGAAGCCGTTCAAGAACTGCCCATGCATCCCGAAAAATGCACTGTTTGGTGTGGTTTGTACGCTGGTGGAATCATTGGACCGTATTTTTTCAAAGATGCTGTTGGACGCAACGTTACGGTGAATGGCGATCGCTATCGTTCGATGCTAACAAACTTTTTGTTGCCAAAAATGGAAGAACTGAACTTGGTTGACATGTGGTTTCAACAAGATGGCGCTATATGCCACACAGCTCGCGATTCTATGGCCATTTTGAGGGAAAACTTCGGACAACAATTCATCTCAAGAAATGGACCCGTAAGTTGGCCACCAAGATCATGCGATTTAACGCCTTTAGACTATTTTTTGTGGGGCTACGTCAAGTCTAAAGTCTACAGAAATAAGCCAGCAACTATTCCAGCTTTGGAAGACAACATTTCCGAAGAAATTCGGGCTATTCCGGCCGAAATGCTCGAAAAAGTTGCCCAAAATTGGACTTTCCGAATGGACCACCTAAGACGCAGCCGCGGTCAACATTTAAATGAAATTATCTTCAAAAAGTAAATGTCATGAACCAATCTAACGTTTCAAATAAAGAACCGATGAGATTTTGCAAATTTTATGCGTTTTTTTTAAAAAAAAAGTTATCAAGCTCTTAAAAAATCACCCATTATTATTATAGCAAAAAAGTTGTTTGATTTTATTAATTTTATAAGCGGTTTTTTAGAATTTCTTATTTTATCGGTTTGGCATACTTATTGTTTATAAGTTGCCGACAATTGTTTGCATTTAATTTATTCTCGTCTTATAAAGGATTGTTGCTCCATGCCTGGCTCAGATATGGCCAGAATGGGTACTCCTTAGCCCTAGAGATAGGACTGTGACAATAGAGGGATCTTGCGCGAGAGAATAGAGAACGGCTCACCTCATGAAAAAAAGAATTCTTCATAATTAAAGCTTTGCACAGCTGATTCCCATAACCCAACCATATGAAGGGCGCTAGGAAAGATGCGATAAAAAAACCATAGCTTCTTGAGTATAGGTGCATCAATGTATCGCATTGGGAGTATTGTGATCCCTTAACTTTTTGATTTTATTTATTTTTGAAAATTAAAACATCTATGAGGCCATATTGTATAAAAATTTTCGACTTTTGGAGACAATTTTGTTATATTTTATGTTTAAGTGCATATCGTCACCTGAAATGCAAAATAACGTATCATCAAAAAATTCGAAATTGAGTGTCTTATTGATTACGCTTCACTACTTCAAATTATATACATAATATTACAGATGTTCAACATTTTCTGGTTCTGCGGTCATATAACGGGTGATTTTTTTGAGGTTAGGATTTTCATGCATTAGTATTTGACAGATCACGTGGGATTTCAGACATGGTGTCAAAGAGAAAGATGCTCAGTATGCTTTGACATTTCATCATGAATAGACTTACTAACGAGCAACGCTTGCAAATCATTGAATTTTATTACCAAAATCAGTGTTCGGTTTTTTTTTTTTTTCGGACAAATTTTGTTCAGCGATGAGGCTCATTTCTGGTTGAATGGCTACGTAAATAAGCAAAATTGCCGCATTTGGGGTGAAGAGCAACCAGAAGCCGTTCAAGAACTGCCCATGCATCCCGAAAAATGCACTGTTTGGTGTGGTTTGTACGCTGGTGGAATCATTGGACCGTATTTTTTCAAAGATGCTGTTGGACGCAACGTTACGGTGAATGGCGATCGCTATCGTTCGATGCTAACAAACTTTTTGTTGCCAAAAATGGAAGAACTGAACTTGGTTGACATGTGGTTTCAACAAGATGGCGCTACATGCCACACAGCTCGCGATTCTATGGCCATTTTGAGGGAAAACTTCGGACAACAATTCATCTCAAGAAATGGACCCGTAAGTTGGCCACCAAGATCATGCGATTTAACGCCTTTAGACTATTTTTTGTGGGGCTACGTCAAGTCTAAAGTCTACAGAAATAAGCCAGCAACTATTCCAGCTTTGGAAGACAACATTTCCGAAGAAATTCGGGCTATTCCGGCCGAAATGCTCGAAAAAGTTGCCCAAAATTGGACTTTCCGAATGGACCACCTAAGACGCAGCCGCGGTCAACATTTAAATGAAATTATCTTCAAAAAGTAAATGTCATGAACCAATCTAACGTTTCAAATAAAGAACCGATGAGATTTTGCAAATTTTATGCGTTTTTTTTTTAAAAAAGTTATCAAGCTCTTAAAAAATCACCCTTTATAAACCAGTCTTAACCAATATTAATATTTTGTTTCACTCATGTTCCATTTTATTCCGTCTTTCATTCATGCCACTGTAAATTTCTGAAAATGTTGTTACGTTATTTTGCATTTCAGGTGACGATATGCACTAATTTGACATTTAGTAGCGCGCCACATAACTTCATATTTGTTAAGCAGGATTTTTGGATCATTGTTGGCAAAAGCCAACCTGCGGGGTCGAAAAGTTGTATATATCTGTGTTTTTATATGAGGTTGCCAAAGGGAATTTGACTTTGTTTTTGATGTCAATTCATAGAGTGTTGGAAACGATGGTTGTCGTACGATGCACTGGCCATTATTTGATCGAGCAGTTGTGGCTTTAGAGAAGTCTTCACAATACCAATCTTCTAGAGTTTTGTTTGATAAAGGAGAAGTTTCTTTATCTTTTGAAATTTCCTTAATTGTGAATAATGGTATTTGTTTGTATTATACTCAACTTGAGTTGGTATGGTGGTAACTACAGGGTAGGCCATTTAAAGTTGACCCATCTGGCAACGCTGTAACTTTTAACAGCGCTGACAAATCGGCTAATGTCATACCGCGTTAGAAGCGTCATTCGAAGACAATTTATACCATGGAACAGTACACTCCAAAAGAACGCGCTGAAATTGTTCAGCTTTATATTCAAAATAACTTTTCAATTGTGTTAACTCAACGTGCGTTTCGCAAAAAAAATAAAGTGAAAAGTGCTCCAGTTAAGAACACAATTAAGTCTTTATACGCAAAATTTGTGAACACCGGTAATCTCAGTAATGCCAGTCATGCATCCAGACAACGCACAAGACGTTCTGATGAAAATATCGAAGCTGTACGAGCCAGTATTGAGGAGACTCCATCGACATCGAGTTATCGCCGCTCTCAGGAATTAGACATCTCTCGCACCACTCTCCGACGCATAATTCATAACGATTTGAAGATGTTTCCATATAAAATTCAAATGGCACAAAAACTAAACCCAGCTGATTATCCGCGACGCCTTAATTTTGGCAAATGGGCCATCGAAATGGCTGAAAACGAACTTGACTTTTGGCGAAAACTCATCATGTCAGACGAGGCACATTTCTCGTTGAATGGAGGCGTAAACAAGCAAAATTGTCGATTTTATGCCACCGAAAATCCTCAATTAATTGAAGAACAGCCTCTTTACGACCAAAAAGTAACAGTTTGGTGCGGTGTTTGCGCGAAGATGATCATCGGACCGTAATTTTTCGAAGACGATGCTGGAGCCACGACAACAGTCAATGGTGAGCGTTATCGAGCCATGATAACGGATTTTGTGATACCCATTATTCGCGAAAATGACATGGATAACTTCTGGTTTCAACAGGACGGGGCTACATGCCATACAGCTCGACCAACAATCAATTTATTGCGACCATTTTTCCCCGGGCGATTGATATCGAAAAATGGTGATGTTGACTGGCCACCGAGATCACCAGATTTGACGCCACCAGACTTTTATTTGTGGGGTTATTTGAAATCCAAGGTATACGCTAATAAGCCAAAGACCTTAGCTCAACTGAAAGCCAACATTCGACGTGAAACAGCCGCCATATCATCCGAAACATTGGCCAAAGTCATGGAAAATGTCGAAAAAAGAGTGCATTTAGCTGTCAAAGCTAAAGGTGCCCATTTACGCGATCTAATTTTTAAATATTAGCTGAAACAAATCCCCTTGGACCAAAATAAATTATTTTTGAAATGAACAAAAAACATTGTTTTCTTTTGTTCTTTTTTTTTAGAAACAAATGGGTCAACTTTAAATGGCCTACCCTGTAGTTCTGTAACTGGCCCACTTTGTGTTTCGATGTATAGGGTTTGCGATTTTTGTGCCATTGAGCAACAAGGTGTCTCTAGGCAATTTTTACAATTTTGGGGTTCGAGATTTGATTTTGCAATTAAACGCGCGTTTTTTTTGTATGAGCGCTTTTTGTGAGAGGGGATATGTACTATAATGAAGCATTGCATGGTGTCTTTTATGACAATACTTATAAGCATTTAAATTTGCTTTTGCAATTTGTATATGTATGCGCATGTGACAGACAATTTTTGCAAAGTCTTTTGACATTTCGTTTTTTAACTTTTCTTAAACCTCTCGCAAGATATAAGTATATACCCTATTTTACACAATTTTTGGTAAGTTCATTAGTATCGTTACTTGTTTATCAACCAGTATTCTTTCGTTTTCATATCTTGCTATCAAAGCGTCCCAAGTTGAAGTTATCGTCAATGCTAATGCGAACTGTTGGACTATTTCGCCTGCTCGACCTTTGGTTTTGTATCTTAGGTGATACAATTTTTGCGCTTTTTTGAGTTTTTGATACCTGCCTTTTGACTGTC
Source organism: Bactrocera dorsalis (assembly GCF_023373825.1). NCBI lineage: Eukaryota > Metazoa > Arthropoda > Insecta > Diptera > Tephritidae > Bactrocera > Bactrocera dorsalis. Next base: position 37,447,983 of record NC_064305.1, read on the forward strand.
TATTTGCCTACTCTCGGATGTGGAGGAGGTGCAATTGCTTTTATTGGCTTTAATTGATCAGAGTTCATAGCTTTTGTGACATCGTATTGCAATTCGTAAGAAATTTTCATAAATATCGTAAGCCGATGATTTAAAATTATGTGGCAGATCTGAATCGTCAGATTCTATTATGCCGTTATGAGCTGCTTGGAGACGAATCCAAAAATGGTAAAGGTTTTGTCTTTTTATTTCTAATAACGGTCCAAAAATATGTCAAACGAGTGTTTTAGCTCGTTGGCCTGTATGGCCGCTAGTATGCCGGTGCAAGCCTTTTAAGTGGCCTCTTCCTTTCATGGGAACATGTATTGTATTTTTCCGAAAAGAAAGAAGTCGCACGGTGCCATATCAGGTGAATAGGGGAAGTGTTTAATGGTTAAAATGTAGTTTTTGGTGAAATAATCGGTCACAAGCGTCGAATCGAATGTTGGGTTCTAAGCAATTTTTGGTCGTCAGTTAATTTGTGCGGAACAAACAAACGGTCAAAATGCGATAAATCGATGTTTTGGAGATGTTCAATTCTATTTTCATGAATTTCCATGATAATTTCGACTGTTTTTTGATGAGTTCACGCACACTTTTGATGGAATTTCCGGTGACCACGGATTTTGATTGGCCCACATGTTGATCGTCATTTATGTCCTCACGACCACTTTGAAAATGCTGACACCACCAGTGCACTCTACTTCGGAATGGGAAATCATCACCATAAACTTATTCCATCAATTGAAACGTTTAGTTAAAAGTTTTTCCAATTTTAAAACAAAAATTAATGTTGGCTCTTTGTTTGAAGCTCATTTTCGCCCCGATAACACAAACATACTGACACTTAAAACGCCATAACTTCACCTCCAATTTATGAAATGTCATGAAATTCTCACTGGACAATCGATAAAAATTGCATATTGTCACGCTTCAGTTCACATAGAGATTGCGCCACCAGGGGGCGCTAGATTCAAAAAGTCCTGTTTACTTTGGAACGCACCTTGTATAGCTGCCATGCGATTAGGAGTAAATCTAAATCCATGTTTTACCTATCCAGCATTGACCTGCAAGACAAATTCGACACCAAACCTAGGCTAAATGGTTATGCTTGCGAAACTAGCTTTCAATCAGAAAAAAAAGTTTGCCAACCTGGCGTGCAAAATACTGCAGCTCCAAGGAACCCTGTCTAGCAAGCTGATAAGTAATGCTGTCCAGCAATAGTATTATTTCTGGTAATCTTAATCGCAAAGGATGTTAAAACAAGAAAAGTCTTCGTCATCGACCTCCTGGAACTTATTGACATCTGCTAAAGAAGACTGTAGCAGATTTTTCGGGGTAAAAGGTATATAGATGTGGGAACCTAAAACTAATCACTCTATACTACATTCGTGTTTGAGATTAGGAAAGGAAATGGAAACCAAAGCTCTCTTAAGACAAATAACAACTAACACTTATAAAGCTTTCTGATTGATTAGTATGAGCAATTTATTGATACATTTTTTACGAAACCCATATAAATACATTTTAAGCTACTCCAAAGAAGAAAATTAAGACTTTTAATTTTTTACGAATTTATACCTCGAAGCTTGACATTTCCTGTTCACAAGCAACCATTCTCATTACACTGTGGAACATTTTTGGGATTATTGTTTGGGGGTGAGATAGGTCCCGATGCGACGAATAAAACTAGAACTACGCGCTTTCAGCGCCAACTAGCGAAAATACCACAAGACTTTTTTGACAACCCAAAAACCCAGAAACTGTAATTCTTAACTTTTCTAAATTTGTTTCATCAAAATCGGACAAGTGGTTCGCGAGTTCTGTTTGACTACGTTTTTGCCAAAATGTTACAACTAAGCGAAAAAACATCAAGATAAGGAAAAAATTTAAAAGGTCATAAAAAAAATTGACACATAGTACGAACGCCAAACCCTTTGAGGGTTTTACTATACTAACCTAGTACCGTCACCCTGACTTGGAATTTCTCACCCCCCAGATTAGCTGTTGTACTGTGTTATATAGCAATAACTTATCCAAGTGGTGGTGGGACATGGCGCTAAGTCAGCCGTTGATATCTTACTATGGTTTTCGAGACGATACTATCGAAAATCTGGTCTAAAACCAAAAATTGTAAAATATACTTTAAATGCTCTAAGTTAGTCGTTGAAACGTTAATCTTATTTTGCTCCAAACCGTCCGCTTAATTGTTCAAGGGAATAGGGGATTTTCGGTGCTTTTTTAGCCTTAGTCACTCACTTTTAAATTCTATTGTCTTTAACCAAACATAATTTTTTCAATTATGCTTTTTGATTTTTTAACTATAAAATTCTCTCCTCTGTTTGATTCGTACTAGAAAATATGTCACAGCCTACGTAGGTGAATTTTCTTCCATTATTTTTATTTCACTCATTTCATCGCTCCGTTATTTATCTGCTTCATCGACTATGCCAGATTCACCACCACGCTTGGCAGCGCATCGTCGCGCTTAGGAAGATATAATTACGGCAGCGGAAAGCACTTAAATTACGCATAATAATAATAATAATATGAAATTATTGCCTCACAGCAGCAGCGGCACAGCCGAGTGATAGAAGCCATTGAGGGATGCTGCAAAAAGGTCACAGCACGCAAACAGATCAACGATCGGCAAGTAACTGAAGCACTTTCTAATGCGAAGACTCCAGCAGTGAGCATACACTGTTGTTTGTTGTGTCAGCGCTACGCCACACAGTGAAGCATTGCCAGTCATTAACAGCTTATTGTGCGGTGAAAGGCAGCACACCCGTGGCGTATACGGAACATTTAATGGTGAAGCGCAATACTTAACTAAATGGCGACTTAGGTGTCTGTATGAGTACGAAATAATAATATAATGCAAATATAATTTTCACAGATATCGTTTGTTCATATGTGAATATGTGTGTGGTTGCTGGAACTTACCCTTTCACCACTTCGCCGCGACGATTGGGATACAGCTCCGGACTTCCGTTTGTTGTTCAGCATGCGAATTAAATGTGAAATATGTCTGCAAAAAGGAATGGAAGAAGGGCAGATAAATGAAATAACATAGAAAGATATTTTATTATATACATTTGTTTGTGTAGTTGTGAAACTATTTGCAATTGGGTTTGTTTATCGAACACAGATGCTTTGTAAAGGACTCATGTTAATAAAATATATATTTTATATTTGGAAGCGCTTATGTACACTTATGTATGCTTTATTTTTTATTTTATTCTTATTTGTTGAATTTTCGCTATTCAACTACAGTCTGCATTTGCATTTGTTTACATATAATACTGTGGTGTTTGTATAACCGTGCTTCAGTGACTTTGTACTTATGTTAATAAAACGTAAATTTAAAGTTTTTTATTAGTCCCATAATGCAGCACTTATGTAGAAACATTTCTGTTCATTGTATGGGGGTTTTACATACATATGTGTAAGTTGTTACTTGCTTATAAAAAATACTTCAAGCAGATTAGGGAAACCGCTAAACAGCGTCCGCCAATACTCATATATGGTTATGTAGAAATAAAGTAGTTCCAGTGATAACAGTGGGCGAACTAGAAGTGATGGAAATAAACAATTATTACAGTCAATAAAGTGCGTTCTATGTGGAGCTAATTTATCCAGATATCTTTTATAAATAATTTCGATATGAACAAATATAAACAAAATGTAATGATACCCTTTCTCATAGAAATTTTTACTGTTCATTAAATAAATCGAAGAAATATATCCATATATACAGATAACTAAGTAGCTGTGAAATTACTAAATCTCTTAGGATTTAATCAGAGATAGTGAAAGAATGTTGTAATCTCTTGGTAGATCTAATATCGCTATTCACGATAAACCTACAATGGGTTTCAGGGCATACTGATATTTCTTTTAACTGCGACGCATAGCAGGCACCAACCCGCAACTGGAGCCCAAAAAAGAGGGGGTTTATATGCCTCTGGCTACATGTAGATGTTCAATCGACAAACATGTTATAGATATAGCTGACTCTCGCTGAATCCAATATCTACCTTGTTGGCAAGTGTGACATAAATGGAATATCGACCGCATATGCCGACTATTAAAATTTAAAAGGAATGACAAAAGAACTCTAGTAGGCAGGTAAAAGCACGAATAAATAAAACTTTGTGTACTGGTGATCTTCCTCAGGGCCCCCTAAAGGACTAGACATGCACTCTACACACCCACCTACATCAGAGACAAGTTTTAAATTTTTAGTTTTTAAGCCATTGGAAGTGCCTCTTAATTTAAATCTAGAAGTGTAATTTTAATCAGGTCATACATATAGTTATGATAGATATACAAATTTTCCCATTTATTGTGTCAATAAATAAAAATTAATGGGAACGAACACAAAACTAATTGAGTTCTTTGCAGAAAAGTGCATTTTAATTACCGTAATTGTATGCTATTTCATTCTCTCTACTTAATACTATAACAATAAATAAATTAAAGATGAACTTTTCCCGTGACTCGGTGTGATGTTTCTCAGAATTGAATTGTTGTGATAACTAGTTCAAGTGTTAAGTGAAAAATACATAATTTTAACCTCCACCTTACACATACATATATGTGTGAATGTATGAGAGTGTGAGTAATACTGCTAACGAAAATAGACTACTAAAGCATAATTATCCGTTCACCTTTTTGCACTCTTTCTTAAGAAATGATGATACCATTAAAGTTTCGGTGGGATGCTGTAAGTAGGTACCAGTGTGGTAAGTATTTACCAACAACTATATAAAACGAATGTGTGTGTTTGTACAAATGTTCATCACAAAGTGAAAAGCTTTACGAAAGCCATCATATGAAAGTATTTCTATAGTGGGATTCCTACCGATTTTAAACTTTATTTCAACAAAATTGATCTAACTAAATCTACAAAGAATGTTTTTAGCCGAAAGTGAGAAGGGTTGACAATATTCAAGGCATAAAGTAAGTTTTTCTACGAAAAATTTTCTCTTTGAAAAGTGCTGAGAGCTATTGGAAAAGTTTAATTGAAGCTAAAATAAATCTTTTGAAGTTAATAGGTAACGCCTTTTTGATTAAAATCTACTTTTTTGGTCATAACAATATTTATAGTGGTTGGGATTAGAATCCGAATTCCCCTTTTTTCACAAAGTGGGTGAGAATGCCAAAAAGATAAGCCCTCAGTAAATTGTGTACAGTGAGAAACGTTGTCTTTGGCTGCACAGAAGTTAAAACACCCTTTATCGGTACATTTGATTTAGCAGTCATTTGTATAACTAAATTTAAAAATTAACCTGGCTTCACATACTCCTTATGCTTACACTGTGCTCCAACGGAAACATTGTCAGTCACATTACTAATTATCCAGCTTTTAACGCTGCATATTACGCAACAACAACTTCCCGTGCCCTTTATGTAAATGTGATGAAGAGAAGAAGAAGTGAGCTTTCTGGAACACACAATGTTACCTAGCAAGTGAGTGCAATTTACACACGCGCAAGTACACACATGCTTCAACCGTTGGTCTTGGATCCTATGGGATCAGGCATCCCAGCTGAGCTCTAAGCTACCAGGGGGTCGGCAGGTCACGGATAGCCGGACGGGCTGTAGTAGCAGGTTAGTTGCGAAATAAGTTACAACGAATAAGCAATCCACGACGATGAGCGGCAGGAGTGGAGGATGCGGTATAAAAGCCAGCCAAGCCGATGAAACTCCTGCGACAGAGGCGAGTAGTTACCGCCTCTCTAATATAACCAATCCGAAATCCGAACTTAAAGTGAGCGGCTTCCTGGTCAGCGCTTGCTCACCATATTAGGTGCGGCTATAAATAAGACCGGTCCATACCGGAGCGCACTGGAAGTCCCTTGAAGCATCACCAGCTGTTTTCACTGGTGGTGTGGAGAGGGTGATGTGAGTCAGCTCTGCCGAAGTGTCAGCCACGATGTGAATCAGTAACCAGCCCCTTCGGGCCCTGGTCAGGGAGTATACATTGGGCGTAGAACTAGTAGACTGCGGAGCTCCGGGCGAGCGCCGGTTCGTCCGAGTTTACCGTTCCTGTCTTTTTCCCCCTGCACACGATGCGCTGGTAAAACTGATACATATTGACAATTAATGAAAAAACACACAACAACAACAATAGCAGCAACAAATTTAGCGATGTCACCAGTCAATGTACGATTTCAGAAGTAGATCCGTTTAAATGAGCTTCGCGTTTGGCTAGGTCGCCAGTGAAGGTTTCTCTGCAAGAGAAAGCACAAATAGCGGGGGAGGAGAGAAGGACTCGACAAGGGAAGATACTTGGATCAGATACCAAGTAAAGTTCAAAAAAAAAAAACAGGAAAAAGGAAAATACCGCACATAACCTTCGACCAGAATGAAAATCTGGAAGTGCTTGGCAAAAATGTCTCAAGAATTAAAAAGACAGCTAAGGGAAAGATACTGTTAGAGCTAAATAAAGTACAGACATGAAGTACTAAAGGATATAGAGAGGAGATAGTGAAGATACTAGGAGGTCAGGCACAAATAAGATCACTAACACAAGAAACTACAGATATCGAAGAGCTTCGTCCATTTAGTGAAGAGTGTATTAAAAGCATCAGACCAGCATATGCAGACACTCAAAAAGCAATCATAAGCCTTCATGCACAGAAAGCAAAGCACCTACTGTCAGCACATAGAGTAAAATCGACTGGATAATTTGCAAACTTCGGGAAAAAACGCAACTGAAAAAATGGCGAATATGGACATGTGGCGAAAGCATGCAGCAACCCAGAAGACAGGAGCAAGTGCTGTATTAAATGCGGAGAGGAGGGCCATTTCGCCAAAGAATGTGCTAACAATCCTTCCTGCAAGGCGTGTAAACACAGTGGAAGAACAAACATAGGCCATCAAATAGGAAGCCGAAAATGCCCCATTTATACAGCAGCACTCAAAAAACCTATAACGTGAACATCCTACAAATAAACCTGAACCACTGCGAAGTGGCGCAGGATCTCTTGACGCAAAACATATATGAAAATAAGATAGACGTTACTTTAATCTGTGGATTATCGACACCACAAAAAAGGTTGCAATATGGGTTAGTGGAGATAAGATGATGCAAGACAAACCAAGTATACCGCATGCCGAATATGAAAAATACTTGACGACTTGGCAAAAGATGCGATGACAACTACACCTAAGATAATTGCAGGTGACTTTAATGCGCTAGAATGAGGCAGCAAAAATACAAATTTAAGAGGTAGTGCAATTTTTTTTGTTTGTATTTGCCGCTCTGTATGATCGATACGATGGACAAAATCCTGGAGCGGATAATATGTACCCATCTAGAAAATCATCTGGAAGGAGATGGTGGTTTCTCTGATAATCAATATGGCTTTCGTAGAAAGCGTTCAAATTTTGATACAATCAAGAAATTTACAGGTATAGCAGAAAAGGCTATTGAAGGAGACAGGTGGATGAAAGAAAAAAGAAAGGAAAAAAGAATATTGTGCGGTCGTCACATTTGATGTGAGAAACGCGTTTAACTCGGCCCATTGGTCCCATATAATGCGAGCACTAATGCTCAAATTGCTACACTTTTAGAACGCACCAAGTCAAAAAGTTTAAAGGTTTGGAGGAACTACAGTTTTTCCTAATGTTATTATCTTATAACATATGCGAAAACTTTCCCTCTTTCATTGTTTTTCAGGTCAGTCAAAGGGGAGATATATATAAAAACACGGAAATTTTTGGATTGGAAAAATATGAAAGCTTTGACAAAACCGCTGTTTAGTGACAAAATTTCAAAAGTAATTTTGAAGACCCAGTTTTCTGAGGTTTCCAAAACGATTATATAAATAATTTAGATATAAAACCCACATTATTTTTTTAATTAAAAAAAGTAAAAAAATAGAAAATATATGAGTAGCAGACATTTATTTGTTCTAAAAATCTGGCATGCTCAGTTTTATAAATAGATAGATAAAAAATATCATTATGCCTCAGAGGTCTACTAAACTTTAAGTACTTTTGTCAAAGTCTTTCTTCAGCTCCAGGGACAAAAAACACAATCAGTTAGCAAGCTGCACTTGCGCCAGTGGCATCAATAGTTCCGGAGAACTGTCAGTCATTTTGTGCCACTGTGTTTTGGCGTGCGGTGCTGGATCTGCACGAACTACTCTCCATAGTTGCTATGCTCTTTTTAATTTTACAAACGGAAGTGCGCCACACGACACTAGAGTACAGTTGGTGTTACCGGGGCTGCACGCAATGGTGTTTTGTTAAATCTATCGTTTTGTTTTGTTTTCTTAAATCTGCGGTTCTTATATTGCTCCGTCTTTTGCGCCTTAATAGAGTCGTAAATATTTATGAAAACTTGTTTTCACATTTTCATCTCTCCATTTCTTCGTAAACGTGCAACGTGTAATTGCTCCGTACATGAAAAGCTAAGTGTTGTACGTGTAACATATTTACGTAATGTGACGCCCACAGATGACGGCACCGCTATTGCATATTCTCTAACGCATATGTACTTTACACCATCACCTGGTGTTGAGCTGGTACAATGAGTAAGATGTGTATGAAATATATGGATGGATGAAGTAATGCTATTTGTAGGATTTTAGGATTATAATATATAAGATTAGCTTACGGACATACTTGCGTATGCATTTTATAATTCATACTAACTAGAATATTGAGAATAATGCCAATACCTATAAAAACTAGTTTGTTGTTGTTATAAAGTTTGCGCAAATGGCTTATACAAATACTTGCTCAGCTATGGGCGTTCCAAAGTAAACAGGACTTAAAAAAAAAAAGAACAAATGGGTTTTTCGACAAAATCAATTTATTTTATTCAAAATAGTCTTCTTCTGCTTCAACACAGCTTTTTGCACCGTTCAAACGCTGCATAACGAGTGCTTTATTTCGTTGGCTGTGTATGGCCGCCGGTATGCCGGTACAAGCCTTTTAAATGACCTCTACGTCTGCATAACGCTTTCCTTTTCTGAAAAGGGAGAAGTCGCACGATGCCATATCAGGACGATGTGATTTTGTGCTTTTTGACCTCTTTAATGGTGTCCTTCGAATGTTGGATTCTGAGCAATTTTTGCTCATCAGTCAAAATGTGATAAATCGATGTTTTACAGATGTTCAATTCCATTTTTATAAATTTCGATGACGATTTTGGCTGATTTTTGATGAATTTAATCACGATTTCATTCAAACTTGTTTCATCAATTGAAACGTTTCAGTAAAAGTTTTACCAATTTTAAAACAAGATTTAATGTCAGCTCTTTGTTCGAAGCTCATTTTCGCACCCATAATACAAATATACTGACACTTAAAACGCAATAACTTCGCTTTCAATCAATGAAATTGTCATGAAATTCTCACTGGACACCTGTTTACTTTGAAAATCAACTTTTATGTTTAATTTTGGGAAGAGTATTCTAAGAATCCAATCTTTAGAGAAAAGTGCATCCACTTGTGGGTTAACTTGCGGGAAAAGCGGTTAGAACCGATAAGTTGGGCAAATAAAACGGATAGAAATCAATACGAGTCTTCAATATTTCAGAACTGATTTCAGGTGAATTAAATTCACCGAGAAACTTTGCTTTACGCTTTTGTTACAGAACCAACAGATTCAGGAACTCTGTAGAGGTATCCATTTGACGATGAAGCATTCGATTATACTCATGAATCATGCTATTTTAATAAGCGGTGTTGATTGTGTTCATACTTTTTGACAAAATAGCAGTTTATAGGAAACTTATTTAATGTAGTGGATGATGCCAGTCTAGGAGGGTTCCAGAAACATTGAGCAAGTATGAAAATAAGGACGATTTACTTTAAAAACATGAAAGAAGATGCTCAAAAAGCCACAAGATGGTTTCTCTAATAGGCCTTAGTTATCGTAATGATATTCGGTCGATTTATGGACTAAACCGTAACGTGATATCATTATTATAAAATACAATAGCGTCGGATAAAGAATAACCTCTCGAACAAACTCAGCCCGAACCCAAGCCCTACTCTGAATATTTGAGTGTGTACAGCTTTCAGCAGAAATACCAAATGTTAAGTTCCACGAACAATAGAGACTTTAAATAAGGAAGATAATACTAGGAGAAACGACTTAAAGTCAGACCGATCTGCGTGGTAGAATCAGCTTCACCTACAATTTTATTGGTTTTTCAAACGCATATGCGACTTGTGTAATTCATTTTACTATTTTTTATATGGGGTTATTCGTTCTTTTGCCATCATTTTTTTTATCTCCAAAGCAAATAAGTCTACAACTTTTAAAAACTTATATCTTAATAAGAAATTTTCCGTACAAAGTTTTTTGTAACAATATCGTTTACCGAAGTGTTACATTTACTTGCTTAATGTAGAATATCAAAAAGGGCTATGTTATATATGTATCTGGCACAAGATTTTAGTAGAAAATAAATAGTGTGTTAATGTTCTATCATTATTTCGAAGGCAAAAAAGGAAACTTCGGCGGCCGTTGCCAAAAAACAAAAAAATACAACAATCAACATGGGAAATAACAGACACCCTAATAAACATAGTATGTATATCTTTTTGCCAACATATATACCTGAAAGCTATTAAGATTATACTTTTGTTACCAATCTTACTCTGAAGTATTTTAGACTTCTGCTTAGCCGTCTCTACCACACTTCCATTTGCTTACTTTAAAATCTATAAACGTTCAGGTGACTGACTCTGTACAACTTCTGTACGTGTATGTATGTATGTATATAGTATTAGAAAGCTTTTTTCCTAGAAGGGTGATTATAAGGAAATTGATGCGCGCTGAGAAGTTCACAAATACTATGTGTACATGTTTGGTTTTTATTTATGTGCTGATGCCTGACATGGCATTGGTTTTGTATTTAGCTTTTTACTCAGCTTTGTTTTTAATATTTTTTCTCCTTTTATTTATTTTTTTACTTCCACACATTAAAACTTTAGTCGATATGTGTGTGTAGAAAATTTTAAGCGTATTGTTCGCCAAGCATATAGTAAAAGGAAGCTGGTAGAAAGAGAGAGATAGACCATGCAGCAAAGCCGGAAGGAAGCTACAGGCGTCTAGTCATTGAACTTGCCAGGTGAGTATTATTATTATTATTATTATTTTATTAGGAAAAATATACAAAATATTAAACCTAATAGTAAGAAAGGAGTACAAGCTACTGTGGCCATCGCCTCCGATATAATTGTATAAAGTTACAAAGTTCATATTTTATTATAAAAATTACATTCTTTTAGAAAATTGCATATATTAACAATGTTTGCGAAAGATGGAGTATTTAACAATGTTTGGTATTTACTAGAATTAAAGTGTTTTTGCCTAATACTCTCTAGTGCTGGACAGATATTGAATATAACGGGTGATTTTTTTGAGGTTAGGATTTTCATGCATTAGTATTTGACAGATCACGTGGGATTTCAGACATGGTGTCAAAGAGAAAGATGCTCAGTATGCTTTGACATTTCATCATGAATAGACTTACTAACGAGCAACGCTTGCAAATCATTGAATTTTATTACCAAAATCAGTGTTCGGTTCGAAATGTGAAAATCCGCTTTTTTATCGACAAATTTTGTTCAGCGATGAGGCTCATTTCTGGTTGAATGGCTACGTAAATAAGCAAAATTGCCGCATTTGGGGTGAAGAGCAACCAGAAGCCGTTCAAGAACTGCCCATGCATCCCGAAAAATGCACTGTTTGGTGTGGTTTGTACGCTGGTGGAATCATTGGACCGTATTTTTTCAAAGATGCTGTTGGACGCAACGTTACGGTGAATGGCGATCGCTATCGTTCGATGCTAACAAACTTTTTGTTGCCAAAAATGGAAGAACTGAACTTGGTTGACATGTGGTTTCAACAAGATGGCGCTACATGCCACACAGCTCGCGATTCTATGGCCATTTTGAGGGAAAACTTCGGACAACAATTCATCTCAAGAAATGGACCCGTAAGTTGGCCACCAAGATCATGCGATTTAACGCCTTTAGACTATTTTTTGTGGGGCTACGTCAAGTCTAAAGTCTACAGAAATAAGCCAGCAACTATTCCAGCTTTGGAAGACAACATTTCCGAAGAAATTCGGGCTATTCCGGCCGAAATGCTCGAAAAAGTTGCCCAAAATTGGACTTTCCGAATGGACCACCTAAGACGCAGCCGCGGTCAACATTTAAATGAAATTATCTTCAAAAAGTAAATGTCATGAACCAATCTAACGTTTCAAATAAAGAACCGATGAGATTTTGCAAATTTTATGCGTTTTTTTTTTTAAAAAGTTATCAAGCTCTTAAAAAATCACCATGTTCCATGGATAATGTGCTGGGGCAGAAAGGGTAGGATGGTATAGGATTGCCGCCAAGAAGATGTTGGTGAGTGATTTGCGTGTGTCCGATCCTTAATCGAGTAAAAATTGTTGCTTGCTGTCTTGAGATGTTGTTGGGGTAGCGTACCTTTTCGCGTAGTTTATTTAGAATTACGTATTTGTGTTTAAATTTCTTCCAGTCAGCAACTTTCTTTTCATATATGTATGTGTCTGCTTAACATTTTACTGAGGTCATTTTGGTCTTGCACCTCGTTGAGAAAAGTGGGGGCAGATTCGAAAAATCTTGCCGCGTTGTCCGCATATTCGTTCCCAGGAATACCAACGTGACCTGGCACCCACAGAAGCGCTATGTTTCGTTTATGTTTAATGCAAATATCTCTAATTTTAGATATTACTATGGAATTATTTCGTATGTTGCGTATGGCGTTCAAGCAGGAAAAGCTGTCGGAGCAAATAAGGAATTTGCCTTTTTGTAAGATAGCATATTTTAATGCCATATATATTCCAATTGCCTCGGCGGTAAATACGGACGAATATGATGGAAGAATTCCGCCAGTAATAGTGGTCCCGTAAGCTGTGGTAACAGCGTAGGCAGTGTTTGTTAATTTGGACGCATCTGTGAAGATTTCTTTAAACTTTTTATTCTTATAGACGTTGGTTAGTTCTAAGAAGTTTTGTTGACTGTGTTACTGGTGGTGGATTTTTTGAAATTATGTAGAGATGTATCTATTGAAACATCACTAATCAGCCATTCGGGTTGAGTGTTGGTTGTATAAAATTAAGATGGGATATGAATGTTTAAAGTTTTTGCAAACTGAAGACATCGGCGGAGGGTAGATTTAAGTTGAAAATTCCTTTTGTGTTTTGCTGCAAGCGTTATACATTTCTGAATGCCAGTGTTTGGAGAATTAAGTATTTTTGGAAGAATTTGTATCGTTTTTTCGTAAACTCTTTCCTTTATTGACGGTAAGCCACTTTCTCCTAAGATACATTTAGTTGATGATATAGGAAATGCGTTTAAGCTACGACGAATCGCGGCGTGGTATGGAGCCTCCAACTGCTTAATGTTTGTGTTCGAGCACCAACCGTAAATCGGTAGGCCATAGTCAATTTTAGAGAGTATTATGGCTCTTGTAATATTAATAAGTGTATTTGTATGTATAAATGACCGTTTGCTAGATAAATACTTAATTATGTTTAGTCTCCTGGAAAGCGATTTTCTAAGGTTAATACAGTGATACTTAAATGTAAACTTATTGTCAAAATATATTCCTAATATTTTTAAGTTATTTACACATGATATTAAAGTATTGTCAAAAATTAAATCTGGGTATAAACATCTCTTTTTTTACAAATATGTAATAATTTAGATTTAAAAGTTGAGATAGATGCTCCGGAAAGTGAGCCCCATTTTTTGAATTTCGTAAGTACTTCATTGAAAACATCATTAGTTGCATGCGGATCTTTCAAATTAGTGTAAATAAAAGCATCATCGGCATACATAGTTATTTTAATATTTTTTATATTTAGGCAGATATCGGTGAGTTTATCAAACGCTATAATGAATAGTACTACGGATAGGGAGGAGCCTTGGGGTATACCGTTGTTAAGAGGGTTTACCTCGGAAAAAGTATTATTAACACGAACTCGGAACTGTCGGTGGATCATAAACGCTTTTATTATCATAAAAGCTTTTGAACCAACCTTCTAGTCTGCAAGTTGGCTCAGTACTGCGTGAACGCCAACGCGATCAAAGGCTTTCTCGAAGTCGGTAGCCAAGATTGTGGCGTGGTTTTTTGTGGCAATCGAGTCGGATACAAAATGTTGCAGTTGCAAAAGTGAGTCGGTTGTACTTTGTCTGCTTCTAAAAGCAGTTTGATTATGTTTGATACGATTATTTTTAGTAATGAACCAAATTAGTCGCTTCGCAATAATTTTTTCAAACGCTTTGCTGAGGCATGAAAGCAAAGAAATAGGTCTATAAGAGGAAACCAAGTTGGACGGCTTATGTGGTTTGATTATTGGAATGACTGCGGCAGTTTTCCAAGCATGAGGATAGTAGCCTTTCGCAAAGATATTGTTGTAGAGGGATAGTAATCTTTGTTTGGCAATTAGAGGTAGATTTGATAGCATCGGATAAGATATACGATCGATGCCAGGTGTTTTGCCTTTGGCATGTACGAGTGCGGATTCCAGTTCACAGTATGTTATCATACTGTCTAAGTGAATTGCCGGTAAGGAAAGATTTATAGGAGCGTAGTGCATGGAAAGCCAACGATGTTTTTCCTGGATGCATTCTTCAGAAAAGTTGCCGTCAACTGAAAATTGAGACCAATGTTGTGCAAAAGCTGTTCCAATAACTATGGAGTCGCATAGAACTGTTCCCTCGGATTGAATAACTGCTATATGGGGGTGTGGGATACTGGTTAGAAGTTTGATGTCATGCCAAATTTTTTTGGAGGTTGATGAAGGAGAAATATGTAAGGTAAAAGTTTCAAAATTCTTTTTCTTGGCTCCCTTGGCCGCCCTTTTGAAATAAGCATTCGATTTTTTGAAGTTCATTATATTTGCATCCGTTATGGAGTTTCTTAGAGTTTTCCAGCATTCAATTTTTTGGGTGCGAAGGTCTTGAAGTTCTTTATTCCACCAAATGGGGGAGTCTATGGAAATTTTTCTTGTACTTTGGGGAATTGATTTGTTAGTTGCCGAGCGTATAGTTTTTGTAATAAAAGAGGTTTCTTGGTTTATATTGCCTGTAGGCGAGCCTTTCATACTATTTAATATTTCTGCTTGAATTTTGTCCCACTTAGCTAAGTCTGTCTTAAATCGAGGGAGGTAAGTGTATTTTGTAGGATGTAGGACAGTAGCAATATTGATTGAAATAGGGAAGTGGTCACTACCTTTAAGTTTGGAAAAAACACTCCACTCGATTCTCGGAGACAGTTCGGGAGAAGAAAAGGAGAGGTCTACATTGCTGAACGTTGAATGAGTTGACAAGTGGGTGGAAGCGCCATTATTAAGTAATGATAATTGGTGGTTTGTTAAAAAGTTTTTAATTATTAAGCCCCTTGGATTTGATTTGAGAGAGCCCCAAAGTGGGTTCCAAGCATTGCAGCTCATGGTAATTGTTCCAATATCCATTCATGTTCCATTGGATCATTTTTAATGGCATTGATAAAAATGAGAGCAAAGCAGAACGTGAGAATATGTATTCATGTGAATAGTCGTATATGAAATGTTTCGTTAATCTAGCATTTCGTTTTCAGATGTGTTTTGTTCTTGAGTAGCGAGAACTTGAGAGAGAGTTGGAAGAGGTTGATAATATGATTGAGAGAAAGAGTATGGTGAGTTTGATTGAAGAGGTGGATTTATATTATAGTTTGTTTCTATTTCGTTTTGATCTGTAATTGGATGTGAGATTTCCAAAACCGGAGAGTTGGAAGAGTTATTTTGTTTGTTTATGTTGATAGTTGATGCAATGTTATTATTTGTTTTTATTGCTGTAAAAGATTCTACTTTTGGGGAGTCTGGTATGTTGGCTTGTTTGCTAGGAGTACTGGATATGTGGGAAAGGTCTAAGTTGTCAATATTGGTTTGTGTTTTATTTAAGTTTTTTTTATTGGCATTATTGTTGTTTTCGTAAATTGTTGTGTTGGTGGAGTTGATTGTATTGTTTGTTGTGACTGTGCTATAGTTTCTACTGGTTTTGCTCGCGTTTGCAGTGGATGCAATGTCGGCATATGAGCTATTGGAAGAGTTTGTTACGTTTGCTTGTTGTTTGTATATTTTTGTAGCTTCCCGCATTGAGCACTTGTTCGTAGTTTTGATTTTTAAAATTTCTTTAGCTTGTACAAATTTTGGACATTCCTTGGAAGAGGAGGGGTGTGTTTGGAAACAATTAGCGCAAAACGTGCGTTCACAGTCGGAAGGAGAATGAGGAGGGAGTGAACAGTTTTCACAAAGATGAGAGCGTTGTCATTTATTCTTTGTATGCCCAAGAATCTGACAAGATTTGCAACGCATAGGGAGGGGTATATATTGGCAAACAAATACTTTGCACCAGGCTATATCGATTTTATTGGGTAAATTATAAAGATTAAAAGTGAGCAAAACCACTCCAGATGGTAATAATTTTCCATCGATATATTTTTTAAATTTATAAACTTCGACCACTCCTTGGGGGGATAATTCTTGAATAATTTCCTCCTCTGCCACATTGTTGAGAAAAGGAGCGTATACGGTACCTTTCACTTGGTTGAGTGATGCGTGTAGCGTGGCTAATATGGGACACACTCCTACCAATTGTTTCGCCCCTAGAAATTTGTCGGATATTTTGTTATTCTTTACCAGAAGCAACAGCTTTCCATCACGAAGAGTGGATATGTTATGCACTTCACTGCTAATTTGCTTGATGGCATGATGTATTGCGAAACATGAGTAAGATGCAACAGGTCTGGACGGATCAGTAGCTTCAATCACAATAAATTTTTGGTCGTCTGCTTTATTTTCGGAAGACATGGGAAATCTTCTAATTGAACAGTTATTGGAGGTTTGCGTTTTTTTCTTTTAGGTCCCGTGTCAAGTATAGAGAAGCGATTCTCCCTGATATTTGATGGCATTGGAGCCATCGTACACGTGTAAAAGTTTATGTTTTTGAGGTTGGAATGCTAGTGAGCAATGTAAACACGAATAATGAAAGGAATAGAGCACTCCCGAGCGGTGAAAAGGGAATTAGGTAGTCGATGAAATTAAGAAAAACACTGCGTAAGCGAAAAAACAAAAGACGTCTTTACGGCACGAGCGATAGTCGATGACTGTGAGTATTATGATCCAAGCAACTTAAGTGGGGAGTAAGGTATTTTGATTTCGCAATAACAAATTAGCCGATTTTTCTCCAAAAAATTGTGTTTTTCACTTCAAAGTCTTCGAAAAAATTCAAAAATTGGAATTTCAAAAAAAACTCTCACTGCGTTACCTGGTGAAAACTATTATCTAACGAATGAACTTTCATTTTTCGGTATCAGATGATCCAGCAACGAGTTATGAGCAATTCAACTTTTTTTTCAGCTTTTTTTCGAGACCCGTCCGGACAATTGCTGTCATTGCCGTATTTCTTTGTAAAAAATCTTTCTAAAAAATTAATAAGACATTTCTCGAATGTCATACTTCAATGTATCATTGGTTGCATAAATAAAAATCTCAAAAGCATGGCTTTTTTCGTATGATTTGACCTTACCCCCTCCCTTAAATGCGCATATAAATATGTATGTATATACGTATTTGTGTTGCCGGCGACTTGCATTTCAGTATACGCATATGCAAAGTGAATAATAGTCTTTAATTAATTTAATTATTTAAAAATTCTAAAGCTTTAAATCTAATTGCAAAAACTGGCAATATGAATATTTTTTTTCCATAACTATTTTGTTTGCTTCTCACTTAAATTGCTTTTAACCCTTTTCACCTCGAAGTAAAGTTCCTCTGAGCTCTCAAATCATTGAGCTTCTTTGTACATTTTTTGAGTTAAAAAATAAAGAAAAATGTTGAAACTTTCATTTTATTAAGTTGCTTTATATTATCTAATTATTTCCACCTTAACTGTTTCTGATTATAAGTTAGATAGACGCTACAGTCCAGTACCAGTCTTGAAACTTTAACTTTTTTATGATATTGAGATGGGCTATCTCTTACTTCTATGATATGTTTTTAAACTAATAAGCTGAAAAGCTTTCATCTCAGCATGGAACTCTATTTGTGAGATTTTAAAAAATTTTATTAAGAAGACGTCAAGAAAGTCGTCTCGTTGACCGCTAAATCGAATTTTGACCAAAATTTCGTTTATAAAAAAATCTTTATTGGTGACTAAAATTTTTCCATTAATTACTAAAAAATATATTTAGGAAGTTCGTGCTAAAATTTGAGATTAATCGATTGAGCCGTTTTCGTGTGATGTTAGTTACCGACTTGGAAAACACCATTTTGAGAAAAACGCGTTAAAAGTTTGCCTTGTACTTCAAATTTACGTGTAATTTTGAATATATTCACCGGAACGATGTGCAATTTCCTGTCGGTCTTAAAAGAAACATTGTTGTCGTATTTTCTTATAAAAGTCATCTTCTTTTAAATATTTTCTAGTTATTAGAAATAATGGACATATATTTTGATTTAGTAAGTCGATTAACAAGGGAATTCAGCTGTATTGTTTTTAATTCATTCGTTTGTTTACATTTTTTCTCTTTGTATAAACCAGCTGTGATAAAATAATAGATTTGCTTACTGGCAAACAGATGGCGCTAAGTCAGAGCCGAGCAGAGAAATTTCGGGTAGATTTGCTGCAAATCTCTTCTGTGACGAGATAAAAAAGTGTAATTTTTATACGGCGAAATTTTACTAAATCTAGTCGAGTCTAGACGGAATTGGCTACCGTGATTAAGTGTCTGAGGTACCAACCATAAGTTAATATATTGTATATATTGACGAACTAACTTTTATTAATTGAGCTTTCATATATCGTTTTGTTATTTTAAACCAAATCATAATATTATAGGCGACTACAAATATAATTTCTTCTTCTTTACTAGTTAACAATAGCGCGTCAGTTATTTCACATGATAGAAAGTTCAAAATCATTATTTTTTTTTTTTTTTTTGAAAAATTGTCAAGCTTTTAGATACAAATATATATCTGCATTTTCCAGCTTTTTCTAATACATATATGTATACATAAAAAGCCTAGATAAGTAGAAGACTATAGAATTAAAATAGGGTTAGAAAGAATATTTGCTAAAATTTATTTATAATAAAAATGCTATGTACCCATTAACGTAATCAGCTTCACCAACAGCTTCCGTTGCCTTTACTTAATGTTCAATAATTGAGCTTTCAGAAGTATGCCTTTATAAGCAATGAAAAGCTATAAGCTCATTTACCTTAAATTAGTTATTTATTAAACCAACAGGACATTCAAAACATCCTACAGCGTCATTGATGGGCACCATCATATTCAGGTGTATCATAACTCGTTAAAATAATAAAATGAAAACGGAAAACTTGTGGTAGGAGCTGCTACCGGCAGCACAATATAACAGCAGCAGTCCTCTCGCTGGATCATCATTGACAAATAGTGTCTGCAACAGAGTGGTCTTTACGTTCGCGTCACTCGACTGGTCGCTGCACGGCAAAAACGTAATGCAAGCGATTATAGCCGCCAATCAACTTTGTGCTTGAGGATGTAAGTGATGCATATATCCATTGGTGGGTGTGTGAGGAGCACAGTTAAAGCGAAAGTAGCGGTAAAGTATACAAAGATAAAGCTGGCAGAGGTTATCCACTTTTGACGGTTACACAACACGTTTTGGCCTGCGTGAAAAAGCAGCAAGAATAAATATGGCAAAATATATATTAACTGTTATATAATGGTTACCTGTGCTTTTACATCTTTTTCTGCTTTCACTTCCTATATTTTTGCTTCGAATGCCTTGTCGGAGTGTATATGCAACTACACGTCGGGGGGATTTATTCTTTGACAGCACAAATTAATGACTGTTGCCGCTTTATGCAGGCGCGAGTTAACACCCAGACATACACGTATGACTCATATTACCTACCACTACACATATGTATGTATATACAACAATAGCAAGATCAAAACAGAAACACATGGAGAGGCATCATCTTACAAGAATGTACAGCCACCACGTGACCAACAACAACAAGCCAATACCACATGACGCATGTGCAACGTGATCAAAACACAAACACATGGAGAGGCATCATCTTACAAGAGTACAGCCACCACGTGACCAACAACAACAAGCCACAAGATCAACATACAGACACATGGGGCATTATCTTACAAGAAGGTACAGCCACCACGTGACCAACAACAAAAAGCATGGCATTATCCAAGATGCCACGCTACCGGAATTAGCCAATAGGAAGACGACACGAGTTGACTGCACTGCTATAAAAGAGTGAGTCGCATACAACTCTTGTCCTCAGTTTGAATAGAAATTCAGACTTAATTAGTTATAACATTTTGTGTAATAATAATTAAATAAAAGGGACCTTCGAGGAATCGAAGAAAAATATATTTTTAAAGAGTAATTAAAAACTATTCTTAATTGGCGCCCGAGCAGGGACCGGTCAACAAAAGGATTCAGTGGATAAAATCCTTCGCGACTTCAATAACGACGAATTCAAAATAAAATTCAAGTGTATCGAAAGTGGTCCAACATAAAAATTTTTTAAAAATGGCACAGGCACAAGCGGAAATCCAGGCACTTCAAGCCATGGTTATGGACTTGCAGAGAAGATTCGCCGAAGCTCAAATAACCGCTGCACCAGTGGAAGAAGCACAGGACGAAGTCTGTACGTACACAGATCCCAGGGAAGTCGACTTAGGGCTCTTTAAGTCAGCCCTAACGAACTTTAGCGGAGATTATCACGAATATAGGAACTGGAGAAAGCTAGCAGTGACATTAATGAACAATGTGAAGATATTCCGCGGCCAGAATATCTATACAGAAGCCCTAATCTTGCTTAGAGGAAAGGTTACGGGACGAGCTGCACAAATCCTCATCAACAATAATACCAAACTAAATTTTGAGGAGATCATAGATCGTTTGGATGATTCTTATGCCGACCAACGTCCACTCTATGTCCTCGAGGAAGATATGATGAGAATCAGGCAAGCAGAGAAACCTCTACACATATACTACGACCAGCTAAATCAGGCACTTAATGTAGTTTTGTCCAAAATAGAGATGACACATAAAAACGAATATGTGATCAGTGCTCTATCAAAAGAAGTGCAACTAAAAGCAGTAAGAACATTTATCGCAGGATTGATGAGTTCAGCAACAAAGAATGCATTATACTCAAGATCATGCACCAATCTGCTGGAAGCACATGGGATAGCTAGAACGATGCAGCATGACTCGCATTATCACAAACTGGAAAGCGTACCGAGGGTACAACAGCGAAGCCATCGACAATGGCAAACACCACAAACACAACAGCAATTCCAACAGAATTTTTCTCACCAACAACCTCAAATGCAACAAGAAACAACGGAACCAATGGAGGTAGACCCCTCTTCAACAAGATTTAGACGACAACTATACAATCCACAACCGCCAATGAACACTCATCAGGGAGCAAGGCAAACACAGAATGCGTTTAGACAAGTCATCCAAAGAGTCGGCAACCAATTCAAGTTCGACAGAGAAGACACGTCAAACTCGCAGCAGAGGAAAACACAACGCCTTAACCAAGTGGGAGACACAAAAGAAGACGACCAGGAGTCACTTTACAATGAAGCACCTAGTGTAAGTTATAGAAATAATAATAGACAGAAACATTTTATAATAAGATACCACGGTCTTCCGACGTTAAGACGCACTGCACCTAATGGAAGATTCGTGCATATACTGATAGATTCAGGTGCAACTAGTAGCTATGTGAGTAAAAATTATCCATTTGCAGAAAGAATTAAATTAGACAAACCTATTAAATTCAATACATTACACGGGAGTTCAACAGTTACTCACAAGAGAGAAATCAATCTAGTAGGATTTGACTTAGATTTTTTTGAAGCAGAAGAACTAAAAGAGTTTGATATAATACTAGGAGAGGACGCGTTAAGAAAAATGAAAGCAAAAATAGATTTATTTGAATACTCAGTAACATTTGAAAAAACTACTGAAGAAAGTAGGGAGCAAATAAATTACTCTATAGGAGATAAAAAATATGAGAAAGAAATCAAGGAACTAATGCAGAATAATTACAATAATGAACTGTTACCTTTCACCACCACAATACAAGCAGAGATTAGGACTGAATCCAAAGAACCTGTTTGGGTGCGACAATACCCATATCCATATGCAGATCAGGAGTTTGTCGAAAAGGAAATACAAAAACTTTTAAAGAATGAAATAATTAGGGAAAGTAAAAGCCCATATAATTCACCAATATGGACAGTGTCAAAAAAGGGTATAGATGAGGAAGGAAAACCAAAGAAAAGAATGGTTATAGACTTTCAAAAATTAAACAAGCAGACAATACCAGATAGATATCCCATACCGGATATAACAATGACATTGCAGAATTTAGGTAAGGCAAGATACTTTACAACATTAGATCTAGAGTCTGGATTTCACCAAATAATGATTAAACCAGAAGATAGGGAAAAGACTGCATTTTCAGTCAATGGGGCAAAATATGAGTTCCTTCGCCTACCGTTCGGCCTAAAGAACGCTCCAGCCACATTTCAAAGATGTGTAGATGACATTCTGAGACCATACATTGGAAAATGCGCATATGTCTATATCGATGATGTCTTAATTTACTCTGCTGACCCAGAGCAACACATTAAGGATATCACAAAAATTGTACAGACGCTCCATACCGCTAATATGAAGATCTCCGAGGAAAAGTCAAATTTTTTTCAAACTAAAACCGAATTCCTGGGACACATAATAAATAACGGAAGGATTACAGTAGACCCAGGGAAAATAGATGCTATAGATAGGTATAAAACACCGGAGACACTAAAAGAATTACGCTCATTTTTAGGATTAGCTTCCTACTACAGGAAATTCGTGAAGAACTTCGCACATATATGCAAGCCATTAACGATTTACTTAAAGGGAGAAAACGGTAGTATATCAAAAAATAAAAGCAAAAATGTGAAAATTAAATTAGACGAACAGGCACTCAAGGCCCTTGAAGAAATAAAAGAAAAACTAAAAGAAAAGGTAGAGCTATATCAGCCGGACTTTGAAAAGGGATTCGATCTAACCACAGACGCCAGTAACCACGCAATAGGAGCAGTACTGAGTCAGGGTAGAAACCCAATTTCCTTTATATCAAGAACATTGACAACCACAGAACAAAACTATTCCACAAATGAAAAGGAAATGTTAGCCATAATTTGGGCACTACAGAAACTAAGAAATTACCTGTACGGAATAGCCGACCTGACAATTTACACAGATCACCAGTCACTTATATTTTCGATATCAGAAAAAAATCCAAACACTAAACTCAAAAGATGGAAAAACCTAATAGAGGAATATGGTGCTAAATTAAAATACAAACCTGGACACGAGAACGTGGTCGCAGACGCACTATCTAGACAAGTAAATACACTGTCAGACACATCAATCCACTCCGCAGAGTCTTCAGCACTCAGATGCATTAAAATGATTGCAAAACCCTTAAATTTCTTCCGTACTCAAGTTGAATTAATACCGTCAGAAACGAATGAAAAAACTGCATCAACTATATTCCCACGACACGAACGGTTTCAAGTAAAATTTAATACCGAAGAATACTTAATAGAAACGCTGAAGCAAGTAATGAAACCAAAAATTGTAACAGCTCTTCACACAGACTTGGAAACATGGCATAAGTTGAAAGAGAGGATAACAAATATATTTTCTACATATTTCAAAGTATTCACTCAAACTAAACTGCATGACATCACTGAACAAATAGATAGAGAAAACATTTTAGACTTTACGCACAAAAGGGCACATAGAAACGCGCTCAATAACTATAAAGAGATATTAGAAACATGCTATTGGCCAACACTCAAGAAAGATACAGAAAACGTAGTACAGAATTGCATTAACTGTAAAGAGAATAAGTACGAAAGACATCCAGTAAAACAATTATTAGGAAAAAGCCCAGTACCAAATACTCCGGGCACATCAGTACAAATGGACATATTTTATATAAATGGCAAAAGTTATCTCTCTTCTATAGATAGATTTACTAAATACGCATATTTTCGTAAATTAGGAAGTAAACTACATTTTCATGAAATAATAGAAGAAGTGTTATCACAAATTTTTCCGAACTGTACCGAACTCATGACCGATAATGAAAGCATATTCGTCGGCATAGGCACAACCGCATTATTAAATAAATTACAAATTAAACACGAAAAGACAGCAAATAATCATTCAACTTCCAACGCACAAGTAGAAAGGTTACATTCAACGATATTAGAAATCGCGAGGACTTTAGCTAACGACAGAACTACAACTACGGAAGAAGAAATATTCTCAGCAGTCAAGGAATATAACAGGACTATTCATTCGGTGATAAAGGAAAAACCAGTAGACTTATTTTTTAATCAAAAGGAAATTAACGAAAAAGTGAAAAATAATATAGAAAAAAACCAAGAACGTATGTTAGAATACCATAATAAAAAAAGAAGCCAAAAAGATTTTAAACCAGGACAAATAATTTATGAGAAAAGTAGTAGAAGACAAAAATATAACAAAAGATATATTAAACACATAGTAAAAGAAAATAAAGAAAATACGGTGCTTACAACGAAAAATAAAATAATACACAAAGACAACATTAGAAATGTATCGTACGATTGTAATAATGATCCTCCTAAAGGAAGCAACAGCGCTACAGGTGACCAATGTGGAAAATAAAAAATATTTGCGACATTATAGAAAATAATAACAAACAAAGATTGATCAACACCCATTTTGAGAAACTGTTAGAAACATTCCACTATAAAATAATTACCCAACACACAATGTTGCAGGAAATGCACGAAAAATTAGAAGACTTAGCTCTAACAATTAATTTCGCAAAAAATAAAAACTTTTATTCACCATCAATAAATATTAATGTTGAAATATAATTAAATCAGAAAATACAGAAATTCCGGTAATCAACATTATGGAATATTCTGATATACATGTATGTAGAATTAATGACACATTTATTGTAGTATATAAATACCCAATTATAAAAGAAAATTGCGAGATATTCGATGTAACACCTACTTATATCATATAAACATGGAAAATTAGTTTTAGACAATAAAATATCCAAATGTTCTAATAAATGTAAAAATATTTTGTCGCTATTATATGTTAGATTTAAGTTATATTATGCAATTATGAAATGCAAAACACTCAAACTACAAGAAAGACAGCAGAAACAATACGAAAAAATATTAAAACAACAAGGTATGGAACATCTCATCAAAAAGGACGCCACAACTAGCGTATAAAAAGATCAGGAGATCTTTTCACCGGAGGAGGGGGGAGTTAACACCCAGCCATACACGTATGACTCATATTACCTACCACTACACATATGTATGTAAAGGGTGATTTTTTAAGAGCTTGATAACTTTTTTTTAAAAAAAAACGCATAAAATTTGCAAAATCTCATCGGTTCTTTATTTGAAACGTTAGATTGGTTCATGACATTTACTTTTTGAAGATAATTTCATTTAAATGTTGACCGCGGCTGCGTCTTAGGTGGTCCATTCGGAAAGTCCAATTTTGGGCAACTTTTTCGAGCATTTCGGCCGGAATAGCCCGAATTTCTTCGGAAATGTTGTCTTCCAAAGCTGGAATAGTTGCTGGCTTATTTCTGTAGACTTTAGACTTGACGTAGCCCCACAAAAAATAGTCTAAAGGCGTTAAATCGCATGATCTTGGTGGCCAACTTACGGGTCCATTTCTTGAGATGAATTGTTGTCCGAAGTTTTCCCTCAAAATGGCCATAGAATCGCGAGCTGTGTGGCATGTAGCGCCATCTTGTTGAAACCACATGTCAACCAAGTTCAGTTCTTCCATTTTTGGCAACAAAAAGTTTGTTAGCATCGAACGATAGCGATCGCCATTCACCGTAACGTTGCGTCCAACAGCATCTTTGAAAAAATACGGTCCAATGATTCCACCAGCGTACAAACCACACCAAACAGTGCATTTTTCGGGATGCATGGGCAGTTCTTGAACGGCTTCTGGTTGCTCTTCACCCCAAATGCGGCAATTTTGCTTATTTACGTAGCCATTCAACCAGAAATGAGCCTCATCGCTGAACAAAATTTGTCCGAAAAAAAAAAAAAACCGAACACTGATTTTGGTAATAAAATTCAATGATTTGCAAGCGTTGCTCGTTAGTAAGTCTATTCATGATGAAATGTCAAAGCATACTGAGCATCTTTCTCTTTGACACCATGTCTGAAATCCCACGTGATCTGTCAAATACTAATGCATGAAAATCCTAACCTCAAAAAAATCACCCGTTATATACAACAATAGCAAGATCAAAACAGAAACACATGGAGAGGCATCATCTTACAAGAATGTACAGCCACCACGTGACCAACAACAACAAGCCAATACCACATGACGCATGTGCAACGTGATCAAAACACAAACACATGGAGAGGCATCATCTTACAAGAGTACAGCCACCACGTGACCAACAACAACAAGCCACAAGATCAACATACAGACACATGGGGCATTATCTTACAAGAAGGTACAGCCACCACGTGACCAACAACAAAAAGCATGGCATTATCCAAGATGCCACGCTACCGGAATTAGCCAATAGGAAGACGACACGAGTTGACTGCACTGCTATAAAAGAGTGAGTCGCATACAACTCTTGTCCTCAGTTTGAATAGAAATTCAGACTTAATTAGTTATAACATTTTGTGTAATAATAATTAAATAAAAGGAACCTTCGAGGAATCGAAGGAAAATATATTTTTAAAGAGTAATTAAAAACTATTCTTAATTCGCGCGAATCACGCTGATCTAGTTACTTACATGCGGAATGATACTTAATGGAACAGTAGTACTTTATGTGCAACTGAGTTACAATATTTGCATGCAGAGGTAGAAAATTGCTGAAGAAAGATACAAATTATATTTACATCAAAAAGAATGCAGAAACTTAATGTTAAAGACAAGTATAATTCATTACATAATAACATTAGTAATTACTATTTAGCTACATATAAATCGTTGGAGTTTTGTTCGTCGCAGATTTTTAATGTTTTTAGCTTTTTGAAGTAAGAAAATATTTTTAAGCTCAACAGATTTTAGATATCTTTAAAGCCTTAAGAACTGATTCTATTTGGTGCTTGTCTAAATTCTCTTACAAGTAGATCCTATTGAAACTACAAATCTCTTGATTCAACGCAGTAAGCAAAATAATTCACCAGAATGAAATTGAAGTATCTTATTTTATACGAGTATAACATTGGAATGTGAGCAAAGACTTATTCCGCAAGAGACGTGATGTTATGGACAGGGTTGTAATTAGAAGGATTCATTGAAATTCTCTAAAAAAGCAACAAGTAAAGAAAATAAAAAAAATTCAGCAAAAGTTTACACATCATTTTATATATCTACAAATATATAATGGCATGACAAGAGATATATACATATATATTTATATGTATTATAAGCTGTCAGGGACATTTACATTTTTTTCGGACTTTGTTTGTTAATAACCTTCACGGTGAATCTGTTTCAAACTCGTGTATTTATGGTCACCGCGTCAATATTTAGTAAATCGATTGCGTAAATGGCATTTTGCGCTTAACGATGTGGCGGTGGGGACGGAAATTTCTCCAAAATCGCGGGGTCTAGGTGCGGATAGTAGTTAAAAAGACACTGAATCGATGACTGAGGAAAATATATACTAAAAAGTACAACTTCCAAGAACCAAAGCCAGGGAAATACTTAAAGGTGTAAAACCAATCATATAGAAAAAAGTCAGGCGGATGTTCGAAAAACTTGGTATTAGTTATATAGGGACTTGCCCAAGTTTCCCTTGAAATTTTTCTATTTTAAGCACAAAGATGCACTGCTATGAGTAAAACACGCTCTCTTATTTTCATTGGGACAACTCACATATTAGTCGATATATCCAGTATGAAGTCATCTGGTAGTTCGAAAATCTTTATATTATAATTAGTATATGGAGACTAACGGAAGTATTGGTCTGATTTAACCAATTTTTGACAAACAGGCGTACCATTATCAGAAAATGATTATCCCTTAATTTCAGTTTTATAATTCACACATTGACCGACATTTTCGATCAAAAATCAACATAGCTACCGGGTTGTAAATATTCGGTTCCTAGGGGCTTTAACAGTTTTTATTGGATTTAAAAAAATTTTAGTTATAAAGTGACATACACTGAAGACATTATTCGTGCAAAGTTGTATCCCGTTATATTAATTGCTTCTTGGTTTGTGTACTGGAAATTGAACGAATCAAGTGGAATTTAAAATTGTGCTATATAGGAATGTTGTCCATTTTCAGAATATGAACTTATCATGTAAGAAAAATGGCACATACTAAAAAAATGCAATTTTAAGTGAATTTTTCGTAACATTATCCATCGCTAGTCACTACATTTTCCCATCTTTCTGGCAAAGGTCGAATACCTTTACGATGGAATTGATCCTATTTGCGGGAGCGATTGATGAGCTCGTCGAAGTTTTCACTGCTGTGAGTTGCACTTAGTTTGAAAGCTCCTGTCCTTAAATATTCAGATAAGTAAATGAAAAGGACATCAAAGCTAACTGAGAAATCTTCGAGGAGAAGTCTCTTCAACAAAGCCCGTAGAACTGGCTCTAGAGGGCACTTCTGCGCAAAATCTTACTTCATTACTGGGGGAAGCTCTGAGAGGGAAGACTGTGCTTCCTTTCACCGAATTCATTTAAACTCTCAAGTCCCCGGGTCTTGATGATTTTCATTCTTTCACCTAGCAGACTCAAGCTCTCAAAACACCAGCGCAGGCCACCTCATATCACGTCATTACTACATTAATATCTCCAGAGCGAAAAAATATAGGGGACGTCGGCAACAGTGTGCTCGTTACGGCAGCTCACCTGATTTTCAGCGAAGTGTGCGGAAAGCCAACAATAAAGCCATCAGCCATGCTGCACACGCCCCACAAATTTGTTACATTTCAGCCTACTCGTGCAGCTTGCAACTTACCTGCAACAAACGTACACATTTATATTTAAGTATATATAAGTATGCTCGTGTGTGTTGAATCGTTTTATGTCATCATCATCACTGCTTACAGTTTTGCTGCATGGCATTACGTTGTTAATTTCCAGTCGAAAGTGATCAAATAAATTAAGAATCAACACCCAACAACCGACTGGCTGGAGTGACTATCAGGAAGCGGAACAGCGAGCAATAACAACAGCAACAACCTTAGTTGCGCTTATACAACCAACCAGCCATTCATCCGCGTTAAGTCATCATCAACTCGCTGTGACAGAGTCAAAGTCCTGATGTGATGTGAGGCGCGCTTTCGCACGGTTTACCGTTAGTCGACGTGTGCACTATTTTATAGCATTTATTTGCGGATTTCATTCCGATTTATTGATTTTTGAATATTCGGTTGCCACGTCCACACACGCACACATACATACATCCTCTCTTGCATAATTAGATTGACTCTGACACACAGATGTGCGACAGTGCTCGCGTTCGTGCAATTGCGGTGGTGGAACACGTGGCTTGCTGTCGGAGCGCGGTTGCACCACTGCTCGCTGATTGTTGGCAAAGGTGCAACTTTGTTTCAATATATAATTATATGTTTAAATACACACTTACACATATATTATATTCATTTACTTCCTGTGTGTGCACAGCATTCATATATGTATGAGGATGTGTGAGTGTGTGCAGCCACTCATTGTGGTCGTAATACAATATTTTCTTTATTTTCACCTGCAACCGCGAACCACGAAATGGCCGCCGCTCTATGGCAAGCAACTAATCAGCCAGACAGCGCAACAGCGCGCCAGCTATCGGACAGACGGACTTTTGGTCATAACCATAGGCAGCCGTGCAGCAAACATTAAATGACATTGCCGATGCCTCACAAACAAATTCCAACCGTTAACATCTGATGTGATCTGATACAAGCGATTCACTGTACTCAACTTTACGCTCTTTCGTATAGAGTTTGTTAAACTATTTACACAAAAAAGTCGATTTGGTATTTTTTCTGTGTTTTTTTCTTTTGCTTGTTCACAATTTAACATACATAGGTCTATTTTAAAACCATTTGAAATAGACCAATATTTTGTAATGTTTATTACATTTTCTTCATAAGAACATAGATTTATAGCTTCATACCACTACGTGCGAAGTATAGTCGAACATCGTATCAGGAGAGTAACTAAATTTCGGAAAAGTCTGGTCAGGCAAAAAAAAATTACGTATATGTATTAAGTATTTCTTCGGTTATTACATCGCCTTTAGGAAAGTGTTAAGAGTTCAGACACCGTATGATAATTTTTCAGATTTTAAGTGTCTTAAATGAACAAACTTTTACTTTGTCTTTTGAGGGTATTCTAAAGAAGCACTCACTGGTATTTCATTAGTTAATCTCAACCAACCATGGCTTCCGATTAACTAAAAAATCAGCTTATGTACTTTAATGCAACCTGAAATAATAATAATCTTTAAATAAAAAAATAGCTAAATCTCGATATGTTTTTTATGCTAAATGTTGCGTTTTGGCACATTTTAATTAAATTGTTTTTTTTCATATAAACTGTTTTTTACGTGGGTATGTACTATATTTGATATGGATGTGGCATATGATTATAAATACTTGAATGTGATGGTTTCTGTACTAGTCATTTTTTATTTAACAGTTTTGGCGCACTACATTAAAAAATATAAATAGGGCCTTTTATGATATTTATTGCTCATATGTCGACAAATTTTCATAACTTATACATACTAGTATATTGAGGTGATATTTACTCTTAAATGCACCATATGTAGATATAGCAGAATGAATTTACGTGCTCGCGTGCGTAATTGTTTAATCATTGTGCAGGTGTTAAATTTAATTAAATATTTAAATGTAATTTATTACTGATTTTTAATGAAATTCATTAATTAATTTCTGAATGATTGACCATTTGGCTAACTAGCTGTGAGAATAATGCCGTTGGACTTGAACGTTTTCATTATTGTGTACATATTTTCTGAACAGACTATTTTCTACGGGATAATACCAGTGACTATTTTAATATAACGTTTAGGCTTAACGGAAGACCATTAATATAATCACGAAGTATAATTTTCTTCCGAATAGCCTTAAGTTAATTCCATAGCTGCAATATTTCTTGTAAAACAAGACTTATCATTTCATTACCACATTTAGTGTCGGTTCCATGGTATTTGTTATAACCCGTATGGACTTCACTTCTTCTGCGTCATTATATTATAGATATGATGTTTGGATATACTGGTGTTAGAAAGAGATTTTCTCTAAATTTCAGTAAGTGAACTCACATATTTTATTATACCACTAGCTGACCCCGCAGCTGTTGTCCTGCGTGAAATTATGTAGTTTGAAATGAAAAGAAAGTTAAATTTATCATTTCATTTTTTTTTTCAATGTAACGCAGCTTTATAAACAACATTTTTCGGTTTCTGTTCCGGTGTGCAGAAAAGATGGTTTTCCAACTCGTGAGCACGCTACGGCCATATGAAAAACATAGCATTTCCAAAATTATGCCTCACACTATACGACTGTCTTTAAGTCCTGTTGACTGTCATCTCAAATTCAATTTTCACTGGAAACGGAATACGTTTGAAGAGAAATGGCAAATCGTTAGAACTCAAAGGAATTCGTAGGATCAAGCATTCTGTCCCTTTGTACTCGATAGGTGCGTCACAATCAGTCGGGTTCCATCACACAGTTTCGGCGCATGAAGATTGGGAAACATAATAACGACAGATCCTACTTTGAGACGCAAATGATGCGGTGGCATACCAACCCTGTCCAAAGAATTTAGGAATACCACTGGATAATTCACGGCGTCGTCTTCATAGTCAAGACGATCGATCGATTTGTATGAGCGCAAGTCTCCCGGAACTTGACTTCGAATCTTCCAGTTGAAGTCAACAACATCGGTATTTTTGGCAGCTAACATTATGCGTGCACTTAAGGAATCGTAGTTATGATAATTTGGCTAATGTTCGAACATTTGTGATGAGTTCATCATTCGTGAATTAATAAAGGGAAGATGGAAAAGTATGCGAACTTCATTTTCATTCCAGTGATTAGCGTGTTCCAGCATTTATAATTGCTGGCTTACTTCTTCAAAACTTGCACATATTTCCATATACCATTCACAGTAAGCAATGACTCAAATAAAGTTGAACCGCGTACATTAATCAATAGTAAGCGAAGGTAGAAACAATCTTCGTTTTTCGGGGTGGATTGTGTAAATTCGTCCTAACGCATTAGTTGATAAGACACCTGGATGTCAATCTACTGGTTTGCCTTGCTTTCTGCGTAACTATTCGACGATGCATTACATGTACAATATCAAGGTATTTTCGAATAGAGCAATGTTCTCACAAACACATCACGGACGGAAGTTAAGAAAACACTCGTCAATGTTAATTTTGTTGCTGGCGCTGTTTCCACTGGCTATACTGTATTCTCTGGGATGAAATACACTCTTTGGCCATTCTCCAAATTAACTGCGAGATTCACAACAATCGGAAAACGTTCATGAATTGCAAAACTAAATATCCTACAAAGCGCTTTATTGCAGTTCACGTATCAACCGTATCGTTCAAGACCAATAATCGCCATGTTGCTTCCTTTGGTGACGTACTTACAAACGTATTTTATCGATTACACCAAACTGCAATACTCAACATTGACATGAATTTTGAATGTGAATTAGACAACAGTGGCAAATATGGTACGATCCATGTGTTGTCAACTTCGATACTCACGCCTCTAAATTGAATGCTAAATGTTCTGCCATTGTCGTCTGGTGAGCAACGCCGATAGAGTGGATATCCATAATTTATTGTTTGGGTTTCCGAAAGAAAAGTACGTGGATACTAGTGATGAGTGATATTTCACTACCGGTGATTTTTTCACTGTATAAATAGTAGTTCGCTTCTATGAACTGCGATTCCGATCGCAGTTCGAAACTGTGATCGCAGTTCGAACCAGTGAATTGCGATCGCAGTTCGAAACTGTGATCGCAGTTCGAACCAGTGATTGCGATCGCAGTTCGAAACTGTGATCGCAGTTCGAACCAGTGATTGCGATCGCAGTTCGAAACTGTGATCGCAGTTCGAACCTGTGATTTACGATAGCAGTTCGAACCTGTGAATTACGATCACAATAGCAAATAGCAGAAAAGTAACAACTTTCTTCAGGGTATTGTATATATCGTATATGCTATTTGGCGTCATAGCGGTTTGAAGTTTTGAGTGTAACGTTCTTATAATTTTTAATAATGGCAGGAAATGTATCAAGGAAAAGAAGTGAAGTGTGATGTTTGAAGTGGTAGATGAAATATAATCAAAATGGAATATTTTAATTTGTTTTAATAAAATTTTTAATTTTACTTATTGTTAAAACCAAATTTGAAAGCTTTTTGTGTTGAAAACAAGAATTGTAACTAATTAATTTCAGACAAAATATGGAATAAAAAAATTACGGGTTTTTAATATTTTCCCAAAGATTAGGAAACTCCCGTTATTAATTTGGTCTTGAAAATATTATTAGCGGGTATTCAAAACATTCTGATGGATTATGGAGTTTATAGTTTTTCTTTGAAAATATTAAAAGCGGATCATACCAACATACAAATGAACTATGCAATAAGCTCTAAGTTTCAGGTAGCCGAACCGCTCCAACATTTGCGAAAATGTAGTGAAAAGAAAGGCGTAAAAACTTGACTCGAATTACAGGAACCAAAAGAGAATTTACCGCCAATAACGACAAAAGGTTCAGTCGTTCCCACGACAGTCGGGTGTACGTAACTGGACGGGTCCCGGACTTGTATTCGGCCAAACACTGTCAAATCGGCAGAATCTGCCGCTACAACAACAACAACAAAAGGTCTCCGTTTTAACCACCTTCCACCATCCAAAGAAGAATGTGTGCGTGCGGCAAACCTCTCTTTTGCCACTCAACAGAGTACATCTAGCATCTAACAGCACCATACGAGTATATGCGTTGCTTCAAGATAATGAAAAGCTGTTGAAAAGTCATGCTATGACATCGTGACGATCGCTTTCTGATTGACCGCAACCCATAATACCGCACGTATATCATCGCATCCTGGGAGTACTCGTTCATGTGACTTGGGCTGCTAATGTATGTTGATGCCAAAAAGAACGCCGACCGATATACATAAGCGCGACCTCTTCATGGCGTCGTGACAAATTTCAAGCTGTAATTGATCACTTTGTGTGAAAAACACATAACATATTCACGGAATAATTTTCAAAAATTTTTGAAGCAAACGCCAAATTTGAAAGATTTAAATTATTGAAAAACAAAACAAAAAAAATTGATCAACAAATTATTTGAGATAAAAATTTAACATTTTATTTTTAAGTATTTTAAGGTGTAAATTATCGATTAGTGCTCTAGAATAGTGACGATGATGGCTCTGTAAAAGCTCTGGCTAAAAATAGTAATCAAATGGCAAAAAATGTTAAATCTAATACAATTACTTTTTTAAATCTTAATTATGTAAATGCTTGGTATAAATTTTTTTATATCCGCTATTCGCTATATCGCCAAAATACATGCCGGCCTCACAGCGATTGAAGACATCCGTCTTTGCATTGCCATCCGCAATCTGTTGCGAAGAGAAATACATAAATATTCAAGTACATGCATGGATATAAATATGGAATTAGATACAAAAAACACTATAGTAAAAAGTGAAGTCAACCCTGCCCTGTAAGAAACGCAATAGTTTTAAGGACATGCATAAATTTCGAGAATGTTTATTTTCCTCAATTCGGCATATGCGATTTTCAGCAATTTCATTTAATTCTACTTTTTATTGCACTGCTTGCTAGTGGGTGCATGTTGTGGAAAACCTATAAGTATTGCTTTCACTGGCTGCTGTTGTTTTCTTTTGAGTAGTAGGTTCTAGATTGAGGTACTGGTATAGAGCAAATAGTAGACTTGCATACGCAACTATATTTAAGTATTTTTTTCACACTCTGTTATTGTCCCAGCAGTCTCATATGTCATAATTTAAGTAGCCGGTCCCTAGTAAAAAGAAATTAAGGAAAACCCAAGAAAAGATATATTCCTCTTCTCACTACCAAATACTCAACCCAAAGTACTACATAGTGACAAAGTAAAGCCACAAAAATAGAAAACACACTTTAGTCTACCAACAGGCGTCTATGGAAGAATAGAAGTGCATCACCCATATGCGCTTCAAGTGCTTTTCACTGCTGGTCGCTCACACAGAGTTGCGTACTCATAAATTACAGAATGCGTTTGCTGGTTTTGCTGTTGCTGTATTTTTTCTAACCGGACATAGCGTCCAATGCGCTTGCCCGCGTCCACAAATCAGATATTCTCCGAGTGGTGCTAGTTGTGTTCAAAAAGTGGCACATGCATAAAATATTACTTTATTAGAGCAAAAATATAGGTTTTTGCTGTTGTTATTATATTTGCAAAAACATTTTTTTCGAAAAAATCCACAACAATTTGTTTACTTGCGCAAAAATGTTTGCTAACGGCACTTTTAATATTTGCTCGACACGCGAAAGTATGCCATAAAAGGCGTTGAGTGTTCGCCACCGTGTCTAACTACGGCTTTTACACTCCCACTACCCTTTATACTATATATACATACATGTATTTTTCAATTTTCCAGCCTTCTTTCGCCACACGCCACACTCACCTGTATATAGCCGCCCTTGAAGTATGTTGCATTCAGTGGTGTGCCAACTTTAAATTTTTTAAAACGCAGCCGCAACAAAAACCTTTCAGCGTACGGAAGCAATACCAGCAGATTAACGGCCGGCCTACATTTAGGCTTCTCAACTCCGGCGAACTGACATCCTCGAAGATGTCTACCGTTGAATTGCACTACTAAATACATTTGAGTGCCAGAAAGTATGTTAACAAAAGTAAATGTGTATGCACTCATATATAAAGAAAAGTGGGAAATTAACGTGAGGTTGGCACACCTCTAGACACACTAGAAATGTTGTTAGCACCTAAGGGCTTACTGTAGTTAAAACTGTATATGTAATTGAGTATATTCTAAACTTAGTTCCCTAGAGACACCAGAAGAAATATGTGTTTTGATAAATTCATACACATATTTAGGGAAAACTTTATGCTGTCTCGAGACGAAGAACTACGTCTGTCGCTGCTTTATTTAAATTAAAGCAAATATAATATTTATAAAGCTTCTGTGCTTAATTGGTGTTTTTAAGCTCTCCTACAAGGATATCCTAGAAACTCTGTTTCGAAATTTCAAAAGTAAGTCTGGTCGTACCTGGAATCAATGTTTTCCGGAATAATTTACTTTTAAGAGGCTGGACAGCACCTCTAGGTTACACGTAGAATTTTTCATCGTTTGCGTATCAGATTATGACTCACCAATAGCTATTTTTTCCAAAAATGGTAAAATCCTTGCAGTATGTTTAGCAATGTATATCTGAAATGCAAAGAAATAGTGTACGTACATACACTCGACTAAGGATGCTCGTAAAAATATATATTTTTTTGAAATTATTTAGGTCTACATTTTCTTCACTGCAACCCAAAAAAGCAGTAAAATTTGGTTCATAATATTTTTAAGTCCCTTTCACTAATCTAGAAAACCATCAATATCTTTTACATTTATATGATAATTTACTTAAAATGGAAATTTATTACGTTCATAACCACGCATATCAAAGCTATTTGAGGTTATTAGTTCCTTATATTAAGTGTGATTGTGTGCCGCAAAAAAATTTTCCCTAATATTATAGCTTTGTAAAGTAAGTGCCCTAGATTAAATATCCAAAGTATAATATTATTTGTATGTTTTTACTTGCAAAAGGAAAGTATTTTTTTCCAAATGAAAGGAATTTACTAAAATTACATTTCATAACCAACGGTTTTATACATATATATAGGGTTATCCAATTCTAGGTTCCCTACTTTTTTAAAGAAAAAACATAGAAGCTTCAAATTTAATTTGGAATACTTATTATCATTCGAAATAACATTATTTGGCATTAAATTTTTTAAGATTATCTCCTTCAAATGTTAGCCATGGCTACGTCTCATTTGGACCATCTGTTGAGTCCAATTTTAGAGCATTTCGAATGGTAACTGTCAAATGACACGCGTGATGTTTTGCTCCAAAGAGTGCATCGGAGCGGACTTTAAACTTTACATATCCCCACAGGACAATTCTAACGGTGTAATTCCATCGGCCCACAAACCAGACCAAATCGTTGTTTTTTCTTGAGGAAATGGCAGCTCTTCAATCTCTTTCGGTTACTTTTCGTTCCAATTTTGGTTGTTTATGTACATACCCATTAAATTAGAAATGAGACTCTTCTCTGGATGAAATTTGGCTCGAAAACGTCGGATCTTCTTGGAACTTTTCAAGAGTCCGTAAAGCAAAACGTTGTCGCTTGGGATGGTCAAACGGTTTCAGTTTCTGCATAAGCTGTATTTTCAATTTAAGATCTCGGTATAAAATGTGCCAAACGGTTGCATGTGACAGTCTAAAAGTTTGAACTCTACATCGAATTATGAACACCATCCTTTTCAATGAGGCTTCGAATGTCAATTTCAGTGGATGTGTTATTCAAAATTGTAATCTTAAAAAGTTCGAAGCAGGAATAAAAAAATTACGATAAGACTCTCTAAAAATTGCGAACATCTTAGCCCAAGAAAAACTTTTCGTTATTAAAATCTAACCCACTTGTCTCCCAACACTATCAAAAATCTTTCAAAGATTGCTGCATACTTTTGACCGCTTTTCTTGATTGTCATTTTCATTATTAAACGAGCGGTGGAGCATGTTGTGTGGCGCGCAAATTGCTGTTGTCCAACTGTCCAGTTCAGCTTGTCAGATTATTACTTAAGCTCTATGAAGCGGCGAGCGTTTTCCAATCTCTTCTTATTTTTATTTTTTTTCATTTTTATTTCCACTAAAGTTGATTGTGCCCTATTCATCGTGGTGTTTGCAGCTAACTCATCATAATTTTTTTTTGAATAGTGAGTTGGTGTATAAAAATAATGAAAAGTATGAGAAATTAATTTCAATTTTTTCCAGGCAATTTTTTTGCAATTCAGCGCCGTTACAGGCACTCAACGGGACACGTGTACCGTACCAATATTTTGGTTGTTGTTGTATGCTCCTTTTATCGCCGCTGATGTTCTTCATCATTGTCCTTAATTTATTTTGCGATTTTACAAATGAACAAAGAACAATGTGCTGAATTTGTAATTCACGTTCCGGTCTTTTGTGTGAGTTTTTGCGAAAACCGCGCGAGGCGTAGAAAAACCCGTTTGCTG
Organism: Bactrocera dorsalis; assembly: GCF_023373825.1. Classification (NCBI taxonomy): domain Eukaryota; kingdom Metazoa; phylum Arthropoda; class Insecta; order Diptera; family Tephritidae; genus Bactrocera; species Bactrocera dorsalis. The sequence continues at coordinate 37,486,489 of NC_064305.1, forward strand.
TATTTCACAACTCCTCTGCAATCCTTATATTGAAACTCCAGCGTATAGCACTCAACCGCTTTAGTTGGTTTTGAATGGTACAAAGAAATACCGCAAATGTTGACAGCATAGAAAGCAGCCGGGCCAGGCTTACATATAACGACCTCTAGCATTCATTCCTTTTCTTCCCTCCTCTTTTGCCGATATATTTCCAAAAGCATAAGGTCGCGTGCCCTTCAAAATATACAAGCGCTGAGTGATTTTTTTTTACTTCGCTTTACCATGTCCAGGAAAAAAATTGAAATTGAAAAGTTGCGCAGAGACAAGCCCAAAAAAAAAACATGGTATGAAAGAAATGTTAGGAATCAACTTTCGGTGAGTTGGGAAGAATGCGGCTTGCAGTAGAAATATTTTGTGACTTTATTACTTGGCGACTTCTTTTGGTTTGAGAGTGAATGACTGGATTAAATGGGAAAAAACAATCATTCCATATCTTTTTTCTTCTTTTGTCATTTATCGAAATGATCTCAAAAATAACTTAAATTTTCTCCCAAAAATTTTCTTATTCTCCAGGATGGCAAGGGGATCACACTTAGACTGTTAGGTACAGACTTTGTGAAGCCAGACGGAAAAATCCTGTATTTGGATATCAGCTATCGGCAAAACACCTGAAAATTTCACAAATGCTAATATGCTTTATTTATAATTCCGTTATTTTTCCTGCTTTTCTAAAAGTATGAGATCCAAGACTTTCTTTGTGTCTTACTATGGCAAAATTTAGTCATTCGAGGTGGAAATGTTGAAATGATTCTATCTCATCTTCTTGCAAGCAGCTGATGCAGGTGGCACTCGGTAAGTAGTTTCTTCTTTTCGCATGAGTCCCGATCGAACAGTGTTCAGTTAGTACACCTATAACTTTTGAAAAGTGGACCTTGAAAAGAGCGATTCACCTGTGAACATAAGGACTTTGCGACTGAACAGATGCTGCTTGTTGTCCAATGCTTGATAAGAGTCAATATACATTGTGGCCAAGTCCACCGATGCTGCAGCATTTTAGCCATCAGGTATAATTGTTTCGTTCATCATTAATTCGTACAGTACTTGTACTCTGTAATCTTATTTCATCTTATCTGATAAACTTATTTTATATAATATAATATCATTTGAATTGAAACTATGCAGATATAACCAATAATTCATATATCATAACACACCGTCGTATCTAATAAAATATTAATAACCGATATCAAATCAAAGTGATAGCTAAAAAAAAGCTTGAAGTCACGCCACTTCAATAACAATAACATCATAATTTAACGTCACATTAATTTAGTCTTATGAAACGTCATATTATTTAACTTCATATAACCTTAACTCACATCACTTCAAATTGCAACTTTACATGATATCAAACCATATAGCGTAATTTAGCAACATTTCTTCCAATCACGGAAACAAAAAAATATTTAAAATGCATCTAATCGAGTGACATTTCATCATATCACTTAAATAACCACCATTTCATATTAAATGGAATACAATTAAATCAATTTAATACAATTATACCCTTTATATTATAACTTCACCCTCATTTCACACTTTAATAATACACAAATTCACTTAATATGAAAGCATAAAGCGTCAAATTACATTGCATCGTATCACTTTATAATACTAGGGCTGTCCGATAAATAACCGACCTCAACGTGAAGCTAGCGGCACATCTGAAAAAAAAGTTTCTACTTCAAATTGTGCATATTATAATAGCTACTCGCCAAAATTTCAGAAATTTATCTTGCGCAATTATCTGTTGACAGTCGTTTTTGTGAGTCTATTTCGGTGATTTCCCCAAAATGGAAAAAATTGAATATCGAGCTGTAATTAAATTTTTATTTTTGAAAGGCAATACGCCTTCACAAATCAAAGATGAGTTGGACTCTGTGTATGGTGACTCTGCACCATCGTTTACCACCGTAAAATTTTGGGCAGCTGAATTTAAACTGTAACCACTAACGATAACATCGCTAAAGTTCATCAATTGGTACTAGACGGCCGCCGGATTAAAGTTAGGGAAATAGCTGAGATTATGAAGATGTCAAAAGAAACTGTTTGTCACATATTAAACCAAGATTTGGGCATGAGAAAGCTGTCCGCGCGTTGGGTGCCGCGTTTGCTTACGCTAGACCACAAACGTGCGCGCATGAACATTTCCAGCGCTCTGTTGGCTCAGTTTAGAGGCAATAAAACCCGTTTTTGGCGCCGATTGATAACTGTAGACGAAACTTGGATTCATCATTATACGGCCGAAACAAAAAACCAATCTAAACAGTGGATTGAAAAGGGGGAACCAGCCCCAAAAAAACCTAAAGCTGTGTATTCGGCTGGGAAAGTGATGGCGAGTGTTTTTTGGGACAGCCATGGAATTATTTTTATCGACTATCTTGAAAAAGGAAAAACTATAACAGGAGCATACTACGCATCATTATTGGACAAGCTAAAGGAAGAAAGTTCGAAAAATTTGCAAAAAAAAAAGTCTTGTTCCACCAAGACAACGCACCATCTCACACCTCAACAGTCGCCATGGCGAAAATCCACGAATTGCGGTTCGAACTGCTTGACCATCCACCTTATTCACCGGATCTAGCACCAAGCGACTTTTTTTTGTTTCCTCAACTTAAAACTGCGCTCGGCGGCCAGAGATTTTCGTCAAATGAGGAGGCAATCTCTTTCGTGAACTCGTATTTTGCAGACAAAGACGCCAAGTACTATTTGGAAGGGTTGCAGAGATGGGAGCATCGCTGGGAGAAGTGTGTGGAGTTACAAGGAGACTATGTAGAAAAATAAAAAAAAAAAATTTAAAAAAGTCGCGTGCATCATGGTTCGGTCGGTTATTTATCGGACAGCCGTACATTACACCACATCTCAGCCTATGCTATGTCTGATCAACCCACATTTGACGCACACCTTTGATCAGAATATTACGCTAAGTATCACCTTTGTAAGGCAAATATTCATATACTATACAGTTTAAATAAATTAATAAGAGGTAATTTTGTAGAGCAAAAATTAATATATGAAACTTGCTTAACTTTCTATATTCTTTTACTTCTTTTACTTTATATTATACACGTGAAAACCCAACGAAGTTACCAAAATAAATCTGTGTAGAAATAGTATATCCAAGGTATAATATTCCTCGTCGATAAATAGTCGAGATTGGATCCTAACTTATCACGACCGCAGATATGAAATATGTGTACCTAAGTTCTAATGGCTCACTTTTTACAGAAATCTTTGTGATATAATAGTGAAACTTAAAGAACACATGTTCCTGGTAATACTATGTGCTGGTATTGAAAATTAGCGAATTCTTGAATCCAATAGCCTCCACGTACTTATTATTTAGCTGTTTTAAAATCTATACTAATATTATAAAGCTGAAGAGTTTGTTTGTTTGATCGCGCTAATCTCCGAAACTACTGGTTCGAATTGAATAATTCTTTTTGTGTTGGATAGTCCATTTATCAAGGAAGGCTATAGGCTATATAGCGAACATACGAGCGAAGAAACAGTGGTAAATGTATAAAAAACGAGGGAAATTATTTATCTTTGAGGGCTTCCGTTCCTTGCGCTGCGAAAGCGGTTCAAGATACACAAAAGTTATGTCTGAAAGAATTATTTCTCTTTTAATGATCTAAATAAAAGTCCGTGAGTACAGTTTTTGTGATAACTAATTTGGTCGAAATTATTTGTTAGAGTTGTATTAACATAATAATATTAATTTTTCTATATTTACTGTTATTTTCTTCTGTTGTTACATGCAGATAAAACTATTCAAATTTTTGAGGTAATCCGTAATTTTTGTGGTTAGCAGTCATTTTATTATTTTAGATCTTACTCGCTGATGTTAATTCTAACTCTGCTTTTCTTAGAAAATGCCTCGAAAGCGAAAATCTGGTATATCCAAAATGGCATGGTAGTTTTATTGACTGGTGATTTCCGTCAAACCTGAAAACTAATATGAGATTGCATCTTCATAATGACGTGGATTCAGGACTTTACGCAGAAATGTTGTTGAAAATTTGTGATGGTTGTTTAGCTGTTGACGTTGAAGGCTATATATTACTGTCAAGATAATTTTGTAATTTAGTTGAAAGTGATGTGGATTTCATTGCTAATGTTTTTCCGGAATTGCAACAAAATTTGTGTAGTGATCAGTGGTTGTGTGCAAGAGCAATATTAGCACCAAGAAATGAAATTCTTAATAGGATCAACACTGATATTTTAAACGAGGTTCAGGGAAAAATTAAGGAATATTTGTCAATGGATACAATTATAGATACGGAACTAAGTAACGGGTGATTTTTTTGAGGTTAGGATTTTCATGCATTAGTATTTGACAGATCACGTGGGATTTCAGACATGGTGTCAAAGAGAAAGATGCTCAGTATGCTTTGACATTTCATCATGAATAGACTTACTAACGAGCAACGCTTGCAAATCATTGAATTTTATTACCAAAATCAGTGTTCGGTTCGAAAATTTTTTATCGACAAATTTTGTTCAGCGATGAGGCTCATTTCTGGTTGAATGGCTACGTAAATAAGCAAAATTGCCGCATTTGGGGTGAAGAGCAACCAGAAGCCGTTCAAGAACTGCCCATGCATCCCGAAAAATGCACTGTTTGGTGTGGTTTGTACGCTGGTGGAATCATTGGACCGTATTTTTTCAAAGATGCTGTTGGACGCAACGTTACGGTGAATGGCGATCGCTATCGTTCGATGCTAACAAACTTTTTGTTGCCAAAAATGGAAGAACTGAACTTGGTTGACATGTGGTTTCAACAAGATGGCGCTACATGCCACACAGCTCGCGATTCTATAGCCATTTTGAGGGAAAACTTCGGACAACAATTCATCTCAAGAAATGGACCCGTAAGTTGGCCACCAAGATCATGCGATTTAACGCCTTTAGACTATTTTTTGTGGGGCTACGTCAAGTCTAAAGTCTACAGAAATAAGCCAGCAACTATTCCAGCTTTGGAAGACAACATTTCCGAAGAAATTCGGGCTATTCCGGCCGAAATGCTCGAAAAAGTTGCCCAAAATTGGACTTTCCGAATGGACCACCTAAGACGCAGCCGCGGTCAACATTTAAATGAAATTATCTTCAAAAAGTAAATGTCATGAACCAATCTAACGTTTCAAATAAAGAACCGATGAGATTTTGCAAATTTTATGCGTTTTTTTTTTAAAAAAAGTTATCAAGCTCTTAAAAAATCACCCTTTACTTCATATCCTGTGGAGTTTTTAAATTCACTTGAACTATCGGGTGTACCGTCACATAAACTTCAATTGAAACTAAATATACCAGTAATGCTTATGCGAAATCTAGATGCTCCTCAGCTATGTAATGGAACAAAGCTTCGGATAACAAAAATGGGACAGAACATACTTGGTGCTACTATTTTAACAGGTGTCGGTAAGGGAAATATTAATATAATACTTCGGATACTAATTATTCCCACTGACTTTCCATTCAAATTTAAAAGAGTTCAGTTTCCCGTCAAGCTAAGCTTTGCCGTTACTATAAACAAGGCACAAGGACAAACATTACTGGTAGCAGGAGTGCATTTAGAAAACCCATGCTTCTCTCATGGTCAACTTTATGTAGCCTGTTCACGTGTATCTAATGCCCAGAATTCACACATATTTGCACCCGACGGGAAAACTTATAACATTGTCTACAAAAATATCATAGATTAATAAATTGTTAGAATTCAGAATTATTTATTTTTGTTACGGTGAAATATATTTTAACATTAGTTGTTGCATTTCAACGCACATATTTTAAGGTGTTGAATCTTCATTGTCTGTAAGAATTTTTAAAAATTTAGTTATCATTTTGACTAATTTCTATTATTATACCCTTACCCTTTATCTCTCATACTTATTTAATGGCTCTACTGCGGGCGAAGCCGCGGGTAAAAAGCTAGTTTATTTATACAATATAAAAGTTACTTTAAGGAATCTTGTAATACATTTTTGTCTGGTAATAATATGTACATATTAATGCTAAGAATGAATTAAACCGTGTCAAAATCTACTTTTTTTTTACTCTATACCAAAAATATTAGGCAATGTGTAAGTTATATTCATAAATTGGGTGAAAATACTATAGCATATTCCAGAGGGAACTTGAGTAATGTCTAAAGTTAACGCAAAACCATTACTTAACCCTGCACCTTTAAAACTTTTAGCTCGTTACAGTAAGTATTAATAAAACTACGTGATATTGACATAATAAGCATTTAGTTTTTTCTAATTATATTGTGGTATAACGAAGAAATTTAATGATATAAACCCCAGAATGCGGTTAGCAAAATATATTTCGTATAGTGACTTTCAATTCTCTAGTTATCGGGTTATAATTTTGCTTTACTTACTTGTTAATTTTCCCTTTGATTAAAACATACCAGAGAGCTTTTCCTTAAAATAATTTCTGACGATTTTAAAAAGCTCCAAATAATATTATTTTCTCCGACAATCGGCTTAACGTCTGCAAATGTGTTCTTATTTCTAAAATTTTGCATTGCTAATTTGTACTTACATTCGCATAAATAGCAGACAAGAAAAATACAAGCAACTAAAACGACAGCAGTCCACAAAATACTGGAAAGTATGCTTAAAAGCCTAAAAGCAGACCTGAAAAAGGCAACTACAATCGAAAAATGTAATATTCCCCGTGCCCATTTCACTTTCCACCGTGCGCATAATGAGCTATTTAAACTTATTGGTTGCCAAGATTTTCAACATATTTCCATTTAGAAATTATGAAGCAGATGTACGGGCATGTTGCAAAATTTTGCTATTGTTAATTTGCAAATTGTGTGCAAACAGTATTAGAATACAAGCCGCATGCATTAAGAGATTTGTATTGCATTTTTGTTTGGTTTTTCATTGCGCGATAGGGATTTGTGTGAACCGATGCTTAATGAGTGTTTAGAAGCGCTGGCGTAATGGGTTCATAAATGTCCTGTTACCAGATTTTGCTCAACGCAGGCCGCTGGCTGCTTTGACCAGTCGGCATGAACCTTTATCGGCACCTTTGGCCTATAACCGCGCAACAATTGCCCTCATAGGCAACAACGAACCAACTCTTGCCAACTTAATAATTCAGCAAACAAAACAGAAACGCACGTGCATGCGATAATATGGCGTGGTTACCCAAAGTTAGTTTGAGTCCATTCAGCATGTCGCGACCAGCGAACCAGTCGCTGCAACTGCATTAGGGGGTAATAACTACAACATAACTGTCAGTGTACACATTATACATATACATTAGAGTGGGTCAATTTTTTTCTTGACAAAGCGGTTATCAAAATCGTAAACTACGATGAATTCTAAGAAAATTTGCCCAAGAAACCATGGGTCTAAAATGAAAATCGAGCCTCCGGTTTTTAGCGAGAAAATTTCGTATATTGTATTTTGTAAAAAAAAAATCCAATTCCTATTCCACTGTCGATTGTTTGCTTGTTTTGTAGCTATCGAAGCTAATTTGCTCAAATTTGGTATGTGATGTTGTATTTAAGCAGAAAATTCGACAGTACAGAAATTTTTTATAGGGGGCGTGGCACTGCCCACTTATGAGTTCATATGCATATCTCTGGAACCACCCCACCGATTTCGTTCAAATTTGGTATACATATTACACAATGCCTACTTAAGAGATATCTGGAAAATGATCGAAATCGGATAATAACCACGCCCACCTACCATATAACGGTAATTTTTGAAAACACTAAAGATCGGAAATTTTAATAACTGTTGAAGGGAAACATCTTGAGTTTGGTATTCGGTGTTGTATTGCAGCCAGAAATTCGACAATATGAAAATTTTGGCATGTCACCGCCCACTTTTGAGTGCATATGTAAATCTCTGGAACTTCTTTATCGATTTCGACTAAATTTGGTACACATTTTAGATTGTACCTAGTTAGGTGAGATTATGAAAATGATTAAAATTGGGCAAAAACTACGGCCACCTCCCATATAACGGTATTTTTCTGTACGGTCACTGCTTTATGTTTTCGACTCTAGTAGTTTTTACTGTTTTCCTTTTCATTTATTAAAAAAAAATCAAATCATTCCAATTTCTGTTACACTGTCGATTGTTTCTTTGATTTGCACTTGTTTTTTTTTCAATTTTATTTGTTTGCTATGATTTTATCAAGAATCAGAGAAAGCAAAGCAACGCTGATGAATTACTAATAAAACAATTGTTTCCGAAACCATCGTTTTAAATTCTTTTGACACAATATTACAGTTAGAAGTTTTTACTCAAGAAAGAAGTGTGTGCCTCTGATTTTCGATTTCGATTCTAACATTTTAAAGCAGTGTTGTCCAACGTGACTGTGTGCACGTTATGCTTGTGTTGGTTATTCTAGCGTCAACTGATCGCAAACTTCTGCTTTGTTTGCCTAAGAAGTTGAATACAGTAGCACAATCGGTCTTTCACAGACACTTGTCGCGACATGTTGGTGTGAGGTGTCTGGCACTGTCCGTGCGCTATTGTGCGCATAGGCCGTGGACAACGCTGTTTTAAAGCAAAACTTAAGCGTCTTTTAATTATGGAGTCATCTCCTATATCAATTAGTTCTTGTGCTAAAGATATTACATTATCAAATCTCTCGGAATCATATTTGAAGCATATGTCAGATCCAAATTTTAGTGCTTTTGGTTTGCCAAGTGATTTACACGAACTAAACTTACCAACTTGGCCAACGACCATACCACGCTGAATACATCGGTTCTCGTCCGATCACCGAAGATTTTTAAAACCCGATCTAAATACTATTATTTTATAAATATCTAATTTATTTTTAAGGGTCACAACGTTTTATTTCTTAAAATTACAAAACCCATGAGCTTTTACATTTCTTGTGTATTGATGATTTAATGGGCAATTTCATAAAAAACTTTTTTAACATTAAGCTAAACATCAAAATTAGACCGTTATCTATACAGCTTCTAAAGCTGTTGGAATTTCATTTCGAACAAATCCAGACATAACCACTACTGTTAGTTTTCTTAAAAGATTCAATAACATTTTTGAATGTTTTAAATTTGTGTAGAGCACTTTCTCAAAATTGCAAGTATATAGAGATCTTAAGATCAACTTGATATGCATCACAAAAAGAACGCTGCTGAGAAGGTGTAGCAGCACCTGTACGGTCACAGCTTGATGTTTTCGGCTCCAGTAGTTGTTACTATTTTCCATTTCATTTATTGAAAAAAACAAAATGAAAAGTTTCTCGTTAAAAACCGGAGGCTCCGTTTTGATTTTAGAGCCATGGTTTCTTGGGCAAATTTTCTTAGAATTCATCGTAGTTTACGATTTTGATAACCGCTTGGTGCATTTTTTTTTGCTCCATACAAATTGACCCACTCTAATATACATAGTTATATTAAGTTGTCAAAAAAGTCTTGCGGTATTTTTATTTAAGTTTTTTTGTTTTTATTGAAATTGAAATGAATTTTTGATGACTCATGCCCAGCTCTTGACCGTTGCTACGGCTGCTACTATGCCGGTCTCTGTCGACCAATTCAGCGATTTTATCGCAATTTTCGACGACAGGCCTTCCGGAGCGTGGCGCATCTTCGACCACCTCTACACCAGAACGAAAACGTTGAAACCATCGTTGTGCGGTGGAAATGGAAACTGTATCGGGTCCATAAACTGCACAAATTTTATTGGCGGCTTGAGAGCAATTTTTGTCTTTATCGTAGTAGTACTGTAAAATATGCCATATTTTCTCTTTATTTTGCTCCATGTTTGCGACGCTATAACTCACGAACGACTTAAAAGAAACGACAATCAATCAAACACATGTTAGCGCGTGAAATGAGCTTTCCAAAAAGGGATAGCATGACCCGATGCGATGAATAAAACTAGAACTACACGCTTTCAGCGCCAACTAGCGAAAATACCGCAAGACTTTTTTTACAACCCAATATTCACAAAGAGTGGTATATGCGCACAAACACATACAGCAATAAAATTTCACCAAACTATAAAAATTCAAATTGAGTTGACTAGGCGCATACCAAGAATGCATTGCCATCGCTACTGCGACATTTTGCAGCGTCAACAGCGATCGCCACACACAAAAGTCTGCCACAATAACCGCTTAAGAGCCAAATAATGCCGTAGTAGTAGTGGTAAATATTTTTATACTAGCTATTTTTGTTACTACTACATAGTTGTTCAAATATCATTGAACATGCTTACTTATCAGCAAAGCCGAAATGCTACTAAATAGAAATATCTATTTATATATTAATATACATACATACATACATACATACAAAAATGCAGCAAATATAAGAAAAATATGTAATAAGAATACAATACAGAAAAACAACCCTTATGGTGGTTATTGTATTCTTCAGTATAAATCTCAAGTGCCTTAGTCACAAACACACACACACATATACATACTTACATAAACTAACAAATAGAAATGCAATAGATGCACACTAGCAAATGCATACAAATGCATTTGCTGATAAACTATACATCTATTTTTAGATTTGAAAGACAATCTCAGCTTAAAAGACTTCTTTTATTTATATTTTTTACTTCCCCTCACCAGTGGTAAGGGGTAAAAGAAAATAAAAGGAAAGAATTAAAATAAAGAGCAGTGCCTATCACTTATTACCCCCCACCCGAGGTAAGGAATAAGTGACGCAGAGCTGCAATATCTTTACTTAACACTAGTGGCTTTGCTGTTGCGCGAAAAATACATGCATATGTACAAGGTGTGTTCCAAAGTAAACACGACTTTTTGAATACAGCGCCCCGTGGTGGTGCCATCTCTACGGCGACTGATGCGGTAGAATCTGTATATCTTTATCGATTGTCCAGTGAAGATTTTATGACATTTCATTGATTGGAAGTGAAGTTATTGCGTTTTAAGTGTCAGTATGTTTGTGTTATCTGTGCGAAAATTAAATTAAATTTTGTTTTAAAATTGGTAAAACTTTTACCGAAACATTTCAATTGATGAAACAAGTTAATGGCGATGATTGCTTATCCTGTAGCAGAGTCCACGAGTGGTATCACCGTTTTCAAAGTAGTAGTGAGGACATAAATGACGATCAACATGTGGGCCAAATCAAAATCCGTTATCACCGGAAATTCCATCAAAACTGTGCGCGAGTTTATCAAAAATCAGCCGAAATCACCATTGAAATATATGGAAATAGAATTGAACATCTCCAAAACATCGATTTATCGCATTTCGTCCGAACATTTGGGCTTATGAATGGTGTGTGCACGGTTTGTTCCGTACAAATTGACTGACGACCAAAAATTGCTCAGAATCATTCAAAAGGCTTGCGCCGGCATACTGGCGGCCGTACCGGCCAACGAGCTCAAACATTCGTTTGACATGCTTTTGGACCGTGCCAAAAGCTGTATTGAAGCAGAGGAGACTATTTTGAATAAAATAAATTGATTTGGCAAAAAAACCATTTGTTATGCTTTGTTTTTCTTAAGTCCTGTTTACTTTGGAACGAACCTTGTAGGTCTGTTGTAAAGAAATTGAAACTATTTACTTTGTGCAAGCTGCGGATTTATTTAATTTCAGTTTCACTTTTTTCTTTGGTTTGGTATTTGGCACGCTAAATAGTTGCACACAAATTCAATTACTTTTAAGTGGCGTTATTCAATGGTTTGAAGGTATAGAGGAGTGTAGTGGCTCAGGAAAAGTGAGCACTATGATTTAAAAAAAGTAATTCAAAAATTGTTAAAAGTACGAAATATCAAAACAAAAATGAACAAAAATGTTCCTTAATTAAACAAAATTTCTTTTCCCAAAATGTCTGACAGCACTATGTGTTTTTCGTGTAATGTAGAAAATATTATGATTAGATTTTTCGAAATGTTTTTTGTTAATAAAGGATTCAAATTCCAGCCTCGACTGTTTGTAATTGTCGTGGCGACATAAGGGAAACGGCGTAAATATCAAAGCATTCATAATGAGGACAATGTTTTGATTCCATTTGATCCCATTCCTCTTTTCATCAGTTCGTATTTTTTTAAATTCACTTAAACTTCTTTCTTCATCTTTAAAAACTTAAGAAACAAGGCAGAGGCAGAATAAATCGCAAGAAAAGAATAGACCTTTCAGTCGCATCCCACTAATTTTTGAATTAATTTATTTCCAAAACGGGAAGGAATTCATTGAATTTACTAAAGCTTTTTGGGTTCTTCTATAATTCTTTAATCAAAAAATCGTTATGCAATTGCAACTTTTCATATACTTTTATTATTTTATGATAGCATCTTTTATTGAAAATGCTGAATATCCTAAATATCCCGGCCTTACTAAATTGTTGGAAAGCGATTTCCAGACCTAGCAGGTCACGAGGAATCGAAGGAACGCTTCCTTCACCTTAAGAACTTTATGGTCAGCAAACACCGTCTTTTAAGTTTCGCCCATTGTCCATACACTACCACAATGCTCTGTAGATAGAAGATAAATCATATGTCGGAATTTTTATCAAAGTTTTTACTAATTACTTTCAAAGGCAATGATCGTGTTTAGCAATCTCTTCAGCACACTTAATTCAAGACAATTTTCAATAAGAAAATTAATACATTTTTGTTTTGTTTTTAAATATAAAGAGAATAATAATAAAAGGAGGTCTCTTTCTCAGCTGCACGTTTATGCAATTTGTGCGACAATCAGCGTTCTAGCTTCACGATATAGAACATAAGGTTCGAATTTAAATTTATTTGCATTTCTTTTTCGCTCTTCAATTTTAGGCACACATCGCAGATAGAACTTTAGATGGCGACAGTATCAATAAGACACAACGAGCTCAATGGCTCGCCATGACTGTTGCTGCGCGGTGATCGTAAGCGGTGGGAGTTCGATGGAAATGCCGGAAGTTTTAAAAGTATTTTTGTACTTTTGTGCATGAAATCTGAATTGCCAGCATTGAATATAAGAAGCTTACGGGATAAGGTATGTAGAAAAGCATACCGCATAGACGAATGAAGATTTGCAAAGATGAAAGTAGGACAATAGAAAGATATAGTAAGGTATAAAAGGCGGGTGATATTTGCCCTGCCGCAGACATGACAGTTAAAAAATTGTACGCGCACATGCAAACACACATACTATAACAAATACACGTACATAAAAAAGTTGGAATACATGCAATTTAAATGCATATCTTTCGTTATGTATGTATATGATACGAAAATATGAATGCAGCCAACCTGCAAGAGAGCGACAGCTTTAACTGCAGCGCAACCGCTAAATAATAGCGGATCCAAACAGTTTTTTTCAGAAAAATTGGGGAAGCGGCAAGGCAGAAAAATAGACTTGCTCCGAAATAATGGTTGGTATTAGTGAAGCTGTATTCTTTGAGTTCTTTCGTATCAGAGTATGCTTCTACTTCTGTTAGCTATGCCCAATTCCTCTGCTAATTTGCATGCTTTTATAGGCGAAATAGTCACGGAGTTAGTTGGAAATATTTGCTTTGACATTTGCGTGCGCCATAGCGGATGAGCAGCATTGAAATGCAGGACTCAGACTATGCAGGTATGCATAATCTGAGAAGGCTTGCACCGATAACTATAAGGCGAGCTGTAATAGATCAGACTTTAGCATCTACAAAATTGTATTATTGAAGGTATAGGAAAACTACTAGAAAACTAATATTTTGAGCGTTTCTAATATAAATCCAATCGTAATAACTCTTTAAACATTATGCATAATAATTTCCGTACAGTAACGAGTAATTTATGGTTAATTATCAACTTCTTTGACTTCAAATTGATTTATTTATGGTATTATAACCAGGGCATTGCATATATGTAATGCAAGCACTCCGTATTCTTCAAATTAAAAGAAATATATAATTGTGATATCTATGCAACTAAAACAATTTAGCATCTACATATTTAGGTACTTAAGTCTAGAAAGTGTTTTTAAGACGTTTGGTTTGCAATTGGCTACTACTTTTGCGCACTTGCTACTTCTTAGCTCGGCCAATTCATAGTAATTATGCGTACTGTGTAATAATGTTTTAAATTATGTATTTTATTAATTCGGAACGCAGTTTTTATCTATAGTTGCAATTCAGATAACTTATTTCTTTTGATAATAGTTGTATCAAAAATGAATTAAATCGGGTCATTTCGGACTCCCATATATCTAATATAAAGATTTCGAAATTTCAGTTAACTTTATACCACATATGTCGGAAAATATAAATATGGAACTTACCTTAATGATATTGAAAAGGCGCATTTTTCTAATATCAGTGTATCTTTGTGCCTAAAATGGTTAAAATCGGTCAAAAACTTGCTTTAGTTAAATATAACTGGTACATATTCAGAATTTTTAAATATCAGGCTTTTCTTTATATATGTATGCAAATTTTAAAATTTATAGATCTATATCGTCGCTTCATAATAAATATACCTGGGCAATATAAACTCAATCTAAGATAAATTTAATATATTCCACATATGAGAAACACGTTGTTAAAAGGATGGGTAATCTCAATTTCATTCTGAATTAATGATAATTGTTATATGTAGTTTATGGGATTTATGGTTCAAAAATGCAGATTTTCGGCATTAAACTATAGTATATTTAATATTATACTTTCATTCATATATAATATTGTGACCTGATTTTATCCAATTTTAGTGTTGTAGGATGTTTAAAAATCTGTATTTTTAACATATGGACACTAGAGGTTTATTCTAATTCTAATTTCATCCATTTTAGTTAAGTCAGATTAGTCAATTTTCAAAGTCACATCCTCAACCACGGCGTGCGCTGAAGAGCACCTACTTCTACTGGGCACAATGCCGCTTACTGGCTGCTACTGCTGCCAAATCGGCTATCGGTTACCTACATACGTATTCTAATTCCTTCGTGTCACATCAGTCGCATGTCTGCTTGCCGTTTCTTCCTTCCTGCTGCTTTGCTGTTGCGCGAAAAATACATGCATATGTACAAGGTGTGTTCCAAAGTAAACACGACTTTTTGAATACAGCGCCCCGTGGTGGTGCCATCTCTACGGCGACTGATGCGGTAGAATCTGTATATCTTTATCGATTGTCCAGTGAAGATTTTATGACATTTCATTGATTGGAAGTGAAGTTATTGCGTTTTAAGTGTCAGTATGTTTGTGTTATCTGTGCGAAAATTAAATTAAATTTTGTTTTAAAATTGGTAAAACTTTTACCGAAACATTTTAATTGATGAAACAAGTTAATGGCGATGATTGCTTATCCTGTAGCAGAGTCCACGAGTGGTATCACCGTTTTCAAAGTAGTAGTGAGGACATAAATGACGATCAACATGTGGGCCAAATCAAAATCCGTTATCACCGGAAATTCCATCAAAACTGTGCGCGAGTTTATCAAAAATCAGCCGAAATCACCATTGAAATATATGGAAATAGAATTGAACATCTCCAAAACATCGATTTATCGCATTTCGTCCGAACATTTGGGCTTATGAATGGTGTGTGCACGGTTTGTTCCGTACAAATTGACTGACGACCAAAAATTGCTCAGAATCATTCAAAAGGCTTGCGCCGGCATACTGGCGGCCGTACCGGCCAACGAGCTCAAACATTCGTTTGACATGCTTTTGGACCGTGCCAAAAGCTGTATTGAAGCAGAGGAGACTATTTTGAATAAAATAAATTGATTTGGCAAAAAAACCATTTGTTATGCTTTGTTTTTCTTAAGTCCTGTTTACTTTGGAACGAACCTTGTAGGTCTGTTGTAAAGAAATTGAAACTATTTACTTTGTGCAAGCTGCGGATTTATTTAATTTCAGTTTCACTTTTTTCTTTGGTTTGGTATTTGGCACGCTAAATAGTTGCACACAAATTCAATTACTTTTAAGTGGCGTTATTCAATGGTTTGAAGGTATAGAGGAGTGTAGTGGCTCAGGAAAAGTGAGCACTATGATTTAAAAAAAGTAATTCAAAAATTGTTAAAAGTACGAAATATCAAAACAAAAATGAACAAAAATGTTCCTTAATTAAACAAAATTTCTTTTCCCAAAATGTCTGACAGCACTATGTGTTTTTCGTGTAATGTAGAAAATATTATGATTAGATTTTTCGAAATGTTTTTTGTTAATAAAGGATTCAAATTCCAGCCTCGACTGTTTGTAATTGTCGTGGCGACATAAGGGAAACGGCGTAAATATCAAAGCATTCATAATGAGGACAATGTTTTGATTCCATTTGATCCCATTCCTCTTTTCATCAGTTCGTATTTTTTTAAATTCACTTAAACTTCTTTCTTCATCTTTAAAAACTTAAGAAACAAGGCAGAGGCAGAATAAATCGCAAGAAAAGAATAGACCTTTCAGTCGCATCCCACTAATTTTTGAATTAATTTATTTCCAAAACGGGAAGGAATTCATTGAATTTACTAAAGCTTTTTGGGTTCTTCTATAATTCTTTAATCAAAAAATCGTTATGCAATTGCAACTTTTCATATACTTTTATTATTTTATGATAGCATCTTTTATTGAAAATGCTGAATATCCTAAATATCCCGGCCTTACTAAATTGTTGGAAAGCGATTTCCAGACCTAGCAGGTCACGAGGAATCGAAGGAACGCTTCCTTCACCTTAAGAACTTTATGGTCAGCAAACACCGTCTTTTAAGTTTCGCCCATTGTCCATACACTACCACAATGCTCTGTAGATAGAAGATAAATCATATGTCGGAATTTTTATCAAAGTTTTTACTAATTACTTTCAAAGGCAATGATCGTGTTTAGCAATCTCTTCAGCACACTTAATTCAAGACAATTTTCAATAAGAAAATTAATACATTTTTGTTTTGTTTTTAAATATAAAGAGAATAATAATAAAAGGAGGTCTCTTTCTCAGCTGCACGTTTATGCAATTTGTGCGACAATCAGCGTTCTAGCTTCACGATATAGAACATAAGGTTCGAATTTAAATTTATTTGCATTTTTTTTCGCTCTTCAATTTTAGGCACACATCGCAGATAGAACTTTAGATGGCGACAGTATCAATAAGACACAACGAGCTCAATGGCTCGCCATGACTGTTGCTGCGCGGTGATCGTAAGCGGTGGGAGTTCGATGGAAATGCCGGAAGTTTTAAAAGTATTTTTGTACTTTTGTGCATGAAATCTGAATTGCCAGCATTGAATATAAGAAGCTTACGGGATAAGGTATGTAGAAAAGCATACCGCATAGACGAATGAAGATTTGCAAAGATGAAAAGTAGGACAATAGAAAGATATAGTAAGGTATAAAAGGCGGGTGATATTTGCCCTGCCGCAGACATGACAGTTAAAAAATTGTACGCGCACATGCAAACACACATACTATAACAAATACACGTACATAAAAAAGTTGGAATACATGCAATTTAAATGCATATCTTTCGTTATGTATGTATATGATACGAAAATATGAATGCAGCCAACCTGCAAGAGAGCGACAGCTTTAACTGCAGCGCAACCGCTAAATAATAGCGGATCCAAACAGTTTTTTTCAGAAAAATTGGGGAAGCGGCAAGGCAGAAAAATAGACTTGCTCCGAAATAATGGTTGGTATTAGTGAAGCTGTATTCTTTGAGTTCTTTCGTATCAGAGTATGCTTCTAAAGGGTGATTTTTTAAGAGCTTGATAACTTTTTTTAAAAAAAAAAAACGCATAAAATTTGCAAAATCTCATCGGTTCTTTATTTGAAACGTTAGATTGGTTCATGACATTTACTTTTTGAAGATAATTTCATTTAAATGTTGACCGCGGCTGCGTCTTAGGTGGTCCATTCGGAAAGTCCAATTTTGGGCAACTTTTTCGAGCATTTCGGCCGGAATAGCCCGAATTTCTTCGGAAATGTTGTCTTCCAAAGCTGGAATAGTTGCTGGCTTATTTCTGTAGACTTTAGACTTGACGTAGCCCCACAAAAAATAGTCTAAAGGCGTTAAATCGCATGATCTTGGTGGCCAACTTACGGGTCCATTTCTTGAGATGAATTGTTGTCCGAAGTTTTCCCTCAAAATGGCCATAGAATCGCGAGCTGTGTGGCATGTAGCGCCATCTTGTTGAAACCACATGTCAACCAAGTTCAGTTCTTCCATTTTTGGCAACAAAAAGTTTGTTAGCATCGAACGATAGCGATCGCCATTCACCGTAACGTTGCGTCCAACAGCATCTTTGAAAAAATACGGTCCAATGATTCCACCAGCGTACAAACCACACCAAACAGTGCATTTTTCGGGATGCATGGGCAGTTCTTGAACGGCTTCTGGTTGCTCTTCACCCCAAATGCGGCAATTTTGCTTATTTACGTAGCCATTCAACCAGAAATGAGCCTCATCGCTGAACAAAATTTGTCGATAAACACATTTCGAACCGAACACTGATTTTGGTAATAAAATTCAATGATTTGCAAGCGTTGCTCGTTAGTAAGTCTATTCATGATGAAATGTCAAAGCATACTGAGCATCTTTCTCTTTGACACCATGTCTGAAATCCCACGTGATCTGTCAAATACTAATGCATGAAAATCCTAACCTCAAAAAAAACCCGTTACTTCTGTTAGCTATGCCCAATTCCTCTGCTAATTTGCGAAATAGTCACGGAGTTAGTTGGAAATATTTGCTTTGACATTTGCGTGCGCCATAGCGGATGAGCAGCATTGAAATGCAGGACTCAGACTATGCAGGTATGCATAATCTGAGAAGGCTTGCACCGATAACTATAAGGCGAGCTGTAATAGATCAGACTTTAGCATCTACAAAATTGTATTATTGAAGGTATAGGAAAACTACTAGAAAACTAATATTTTGAGCGTTTCTAATATAAATCCAATCGTAATAACTCTTTAAACATTATGCATAATAATTTCCGTACAGTAACGAGTAATTTATGGTTAATTATCAACTTCTTTGACTTCAAATTGATTTATTTATGGTATTATAACCAGGGCATTGCATATATGTAATGCAAGCACTCCGTATTCTTCAAATTAAAAGAAATATATAATTGTGATATCTATGCAACTAAAACAATTTAGCATCTACATATTTAGGTACTTAAGTCTAGAAAGTGTTTTTAAGACGTTTGGTTTGCAATTGGCTACTACTTTTGCGCACTTGCTACTTCTTAGCTCGGCCAATTCATAGTAATTATGCGTACTGTGTAATAATGTTTTAAATTATGTATTTTATTAATTCGGAACGCAGTTTTTATCTATAGTTGCAATTCAGATAACTTATTTCTTTTGATAATAGTTGTATCAAAAATGAATTAAATCGGGTTATTTCGGACTCCCATATATCTAATATAAAGATTTCGAAATTTCAGTTAACTTTATACCACATATGTCGGAAAATATAAATATGGAACTTACCTTAATGATATTGAAAAGGCGCATTTTTCTAATATCAGTGTATCTTTGTGCCTAAAATGGTTAAAATCGGTCAAAAACTTGCTTTAGTTAAATATAACTGGTACATATTCAGAATTTTTAAATATCAGGCTTTTCTTTATATATGTATGCAAATTTTAAAATTTATAGATCTATATCGTCGCTTCATAATAAATATACCTGGGCAATATAAACTCAATCTAAGATAAATTTAATATATTCCACATATGAGAAACACGTTGTTAAAAGGATGGGTAATCTCAATTTCATTCTGAATTAATGATAATTGTTATATGTAGTTTATGGGATTTATGGTTCAAAAATGCAGATTTTCGGCATTAAACTATAGTATATTTAATATTATACTTTCATTCATATATAATATTGTGACCTGATTTTATCCAATTTTAGTGTTGTAGGATGTTTAAAAATCTGTATTTTTAACATATGGACACTAGAGGTTTATTCTAATTCTAATTTCATCCATTTTAGTTAAGTCAGATTAGTCAATTTTCAAAGTCACATCCTCAACCACGGCGTGCGCTGAAGAGCACCTACTTCTACTGGGCACAATGCCGCTTACTGGCTGCTACTGCTGCCAAATCGGCTATCGGTTACCTACATACGTATTCTAATTCCTTCGTGTCACATCAGTCGCATGTCTGCTTGCCGTTTCTTCCTTCCAGCGCTTTGTTGTTGTCTGAATGGTATTTCTAACTTCGTTTCCCCGCATTTCTTTTGAATTTCTTCGCCTTCGCCCCCCTATCGTCAGACAATCGCCAGCGGCGTAGTTGACGCTGACAGTGTCATGAATGGCAGTGCTGTTGTTATGGCTATTGTTGTTCAGTTTGTCGCTGCCAGTATTCTTTATTTGCCACTATGCTTCTATACAACAGCAGATTCTAGTATGCTGGTAACACTTCTTTTGTCTTGTTGTTGCTGGGGCAGGCTGGCGGCTTTTGCCCACATTCAATATTCCTCTTGTGGCTATGCTTCTACACTGTGGATGGCTTGTCTCTGCCTTCGTCTGTTATTGTACTCCTCAAATTTGTTGTCCTCCATTACATTTCTAGCTTTACACATTTGCTTTTTGTTATCATTAATACTATTCAAACTTGTTGCTATTTTGTCGTATGTATGGTGGTTGTTGTAAACGTTATTGCTTGTCCTTTTTTCACATCGTTCCATTTTGTTGTGTCTTCTTGGGAGTGTGTCTGTGTGCTTTGTGTTGTGTGGCTTCTCATCACAGTATTATAAGTATACGTTTAATAGCATCATTGCTGGCATACTTTACTTAGCCTCTATCTATTTATTGTGTTGGGCATTAATCTTTTTATGTTACATTACTCATAATCAATAGCAAATAAATAAAAGTCTGCATTCTCACCCGCGTGACGCTTACATATTCCACCATTATATAATGTGAGTGTACATATTTACTACGAACAGGAAATAAAAAATAAAACTGTCGACATAACCTTGATTCGATAAGTATAGCTCCAGGAAACATAGCCACGAATAATTCTTTTCATGACATGCTGGCAGTCAGAAAGCATTGTTTCACAGGCGTAAACGGGAGGTTGTTTTTCGAAAAAGTTGAATCACTTGGTAACCAGTTGTGCTTTCACTTTTCTTAGACCCAAATCACCCTTCAAAAAGGTTTTAACTGATCTTTCCGACATTACAACGATGCCAGTAAGAGCTGTGACGATTAAACGTTGATTCTCAAGCACCAGTTCCTTTATTTTATTGACGTGTTAATTACTGATGTTAATGGTCGTCCTGGACGTGGTTCATCGTCAACGCATTCTCGATCCTTTTTGAATAATTTTTACCAATCAAAAACACTCGCTTCCGACAAACAATTATCACCGAAACCCTTTTCCGACATCCTGTACGTTTCGTCACTAGACACTTTATTCCGCAATTATTTCGACAAAAGAGTTTTCCTTTTTTAAAACAGAAATTCTTACTATTGTTTGCGCATAGCTGCGGTATTTCGTTGACCAATTTCACCCATCTTATGCATCAAATAGTATATTCAATATTATAGACCCCTTTAATTTTGTTAAGATATCTAAGAAATTTTTGTTTTTGTTTTAATATGTTTTATTTGCAATCTATTTTAAAAATAATAAGCAAATGAGATAACAAAATCATAATCTGACTTATATTATTGATATCCAGTGATACCAATAATAATATACAACAATCATATCAAATGTTCTTATTTCTATTACTTACATTAACAAACTTAATACTAATAATTAATACTGTAATAATATATATTATTAAATAGTTAGTACATAATTCCTAAATGGGAGATCTAGAATATGTTGTCTCTTGAGTCTAGTAATTTCATTGCTGTCATCTAATGATATGATTGCCAAAGGATTGTCATGATAACTGATTCTGTGTAAATATGCTGTACTAAATCTTTTAATCTCAGCTTTAACAAATTGCATATTAAGATCTGTATGGATGGCTTTATCTGTTATAAACCAAGGGGCATTTGTAATTAGTCTTAGGGTTTTTTACTTAAATCTTTGTAAAATTTCAATATTTTACATACAAGCAGTGCCCCAAAGCTGCACACCGTAGGTCCAGATAATATAATAGCAATTTATTTTCAAGATGTAACGGCGATTTATATCCGAGTAGCCAATAGAGTTGTTTGGTTTTTATTTTTAATTGCTTATTTTTAGCATGTATGTGCTGTTTCTATGTTAACCGTTTATCCAAGTGCATGCCGAGGTATTTAGCACTATCACTTTTAGGTATAGCATTGCCATTTAGAAGCAAGGAAGGGCTATCACTTCGCTTTAATGTAAACAAGTAAGGAAGGGCTAAGTTCGGGTGTCACCGAACATTTTATACTCTCGCACGATAAAGTGATAATCGAGATTTCATTATCCGTCATTTACATATTTTTTTATTTTGCTGTAAAATTAATTAGAATTAAATTCTGAGAGATTTACCGATATTTTCGGTGAAAAATTAGGTTAGGTTAGGTTGGGCACTGAGTTCTTCGTGTTCGATATCAGGGACCTTGAAAAGTTATAGTCCGATCACAACAATTTTTCCACAAGGGATACCTCAGCTCACATACCGTATTTGAGTAAAGTTTTATTCCGCTATGATCATTGGTTTCTAATGTATATATTTTACAGAGAAGGCATCAGATGGAATTCAAAATAGCGTTATATTGGAAGAAGGCGTGGTTGAGAACCGATTTCGCCCATATTTAGTATATGTCATCAGGGTGTTAAAAAAATATTATATACCGAATTTCATTGAAATCGGTCGAGTAGTTCCTGAGTTATGGTTTTTGGTCCATAAGTGGGCGACGCCACGCCCATTTTTAATTTAAAAAAAAGCCTGGGTGCAGCTTCCTTCTGCCATTTTTTTCGTAAAATGTTGTGTTTCTGACGTTTTTTGTTAGTCGGTTAACGCACTTTTAGTGATTTTCAACATAACCTTTGTATGGGAGGTGGGCGTGGTTATTATCCGATTTCTTCCATTTTTGAACTGTATATGTAAATGCCTGAAGGAAACGGCTCTATAGAGTTTGGTTGACATAGCTATAGTAGTTTCCGAGATATGTACAAAAAACTTAGTAGGGGGCGGGGCCACGCCCACTTTTCCAAAAAAATTACGTCCAAATATGCCCCTCCCTAATGCGATCCTTTGTGCCAAATTTCACTTTAATATCTTTATTTATGGCTTAGTTATGACACTTTATAGGTTTTCGGTTTCCGCCATTTTGTGGGCGTGGCAGTGGACCGATTTTGCCCATCTTCGAACTTGATCTTCTTATGGAGCCAAAAAAGACGTGTACCAAGTTTCATCATGATATCTCAATTTTTACTCAAGTTACAGCTTGCACAGACGGACGGACAGACGGACGGACGGACAGACAGACATCCGGATTTCACCTCTACTCGTCACCCTGATCACTTTGGTATATATCACCCTATATCTGACTCTTTTAGTTTTAGGACTTACAAACAACCGTTATGTGAACAAAACTATAATACTCTCTTTAGCAACTTTGTTGCGAGAGTATAATAAAACATGCATTGATTTATTCACGTTTACTTTCATTCTCCAGCAATCTAACCAAGATTGTATCTTATTCAATTCTTCTTGCACGAAATTAGTTGCTTCAATACGAGACAAAAAAAACCGATATATTCATTGGAGCTTTATTTGTATATTGGAAGCAGAAAATATCAGATGGAATTTATAATTTTGTTATGGAAGTGCATGTGCTCCTACTCCGCTAATTTTCACACCGTAATATAGGAATGATGGGTTGATATCATCTACCGTCGTCGTAGTCGTTATCCTGGTGATACAAATAATTATTACGAGAGCATCATAAAATTTTCGCTGCATTATAAATTTGTATTATAATAGTGCGGCTGAAACAACCAGTATACATGTAAAATATACTTATGGTTTTATTCCTCTTGTATGATTAACCGAGGTTTTATTCTTCTTATTATATTGTGTTAGTATTCTCCGGCAAATTACATTGGTATACAAAAAGCCACTCGTTTTTTGTGACATGAACAGAACAAAGTGTTTATTGTGTAAATATTGCCACAAATGCAGAAAGTATTACAGCTACAGATCCTTCTGTCATCCATAGTTTTTTTGCTATGGGGTTTTTTGTTTAAAAAAGAACAGCGATAGTTATATTATAGTGTAAGATCCCACCACCATAGTACGACCATCACCCATTGTATTACGGGATGAAAATAATTTTTATGTACAACTTTTAACATTAAAATAATAATTTCGAAGAGGTTGACTGGAAATTGTGGTGCTAAGCGTATTTAATTAATAATTAAAAAAAGATTTTTTTAAAACATTACACGCGCTCTCTTACGCAATAAACTGTAGACTAATCGAAAGTATATAGCCTATATGTAGAATATGCAAACACTGGGTTGTCTTCTTTTTCCCGGTGCAATTATCAGGTAGGCAGATATACACAGGTAAGCTGATAATAGTGATTTGCAACTATCCACTTACGCGATAAAACTTATATCAAAATAAAGACAATTTTTTGCAATTATAATGATATACGGTTGGCTGCGAAAAAGCAGCATTGCAGCTGTGCGTCGCTCCTACGTCGAAAGAAAGAGAATGCGCTTGCTTCTTGTTTATGAAATTGAGAAATATGGCGATAGGCTATGGTAAGTGCTGAGCATTACTTCGAAGCAATTGTTGCATTATTAGTCGCTATTTTCATATTAGAAAAAACGTGCTGCACCGCTTAGGCGATTATAGCCGAGATAAAAACAGCGCGCCAGTCGTTTCTTTTTTTCACTCCGTGGCGCCAATTAAATATTCCAAGCAAAGCCAGGTCCTTTTCCACTTGGTCCTTCCAACGGAGTGGAGGCCTTCCTCTTCCTCTGCTTCACCCGGCGGGTATTGCGTCGAATAGTTTCAGAGCTGGAGTGTTTTCGTTCATTCGGATAACATGACCTAGCCAGCGTAGCCACTGTTTTTTAATTCGCTGAACTTCGCAAAACTTTTCTATCGAAAATTCGCAACGTCAAGTTGTTGTCATCGTCCTAGCCTCTGGACCATATAGCAGGAATTATGAGTGACTTATGGAGTTTGGTTTTTGTCTGTCGAGAGAGGACTTTGCTTCTAAATTGCCTACTCAGTCCGAAGTAACACGTGTTGGCAAGAGTTATCCTGCTTGGATTTCCAGGCTGACATTGTTGGTGGTGCTTACACTGGTTCCAAGATACAAGAAGTTATCTACGACTTCAAAGTTATGACTGTCAACAGTGATGGAGAGCCAAGTCGCGAGTGCAACGACTGTTTGTTTGACGACAGGAGATATTTCGTCTTACCCTCGTTCACTGCCAGACCAATTTTCTTTGCTTCTTTGTCCAGTCTGGAAAAAGCAGAACTAACGGCACGGTTGCTAAGGCCAATGATATCAATATCATCGGCGTACGCCAGGAGCTTTACATTCTTTTAAAAGATGTTACCCGCTCTATTTAGTTCTGCAGCTCCAATTATTTTCTCCAGCAGCAGATTGAAGAAGTCGCACGATAGGGAGTCGCCTTGTCTGAGACCTCGTTTGGTATCGAACGACTCGGAGAGGTCTTCCCGATCTTGATGGAGCTTTTCGTGTTGCTCAACGTCAGCTTACACAGCCGTATTAGTTTTGCGGAGATACCAAATTCAGACATCGCGGCATAAAGGCAGCTCCTTTTCGTGCTGTCGAAAGCAGCTTTGGTGGTGCGTGTCGATTCGCCTTTCACGGGTTTTTTCCAAAAGTTCGCGCGGTGAATATCTGGTCGGTTTGCCAGGTCTAAAGCCATACTGATAAGGTCAAATCAGTTTATTGACTGTGGGCTTTAATCTTTCACGCAATACGGCGCAGATTGGAGGGTCTACCTTTTAGTGGGTTGAGCAGAGCACACTTAAATTCCAATCGTTGGGCATGCTTTCATCCGACCATATTTTACAAAAAAGTTGGTACATGCTCCTTTCAGTTCTTCGCCGCCGTGTTTAAATAGTTCGGCCGGTAATCCATCGGCCCCCTCAGCTTTGTTGTTTTTCAGACGGGCATTTGCTATTCCAACTTCTTCATAGTTGGGCAATGGAACGTCTGCTCCATCGTTATCGATTGGAGAATGGGGTTCGCCTTCTCTTGACGTTCTGTGTTCACTGCCATTCGGCAAACTGGAGAAGTGTTCCCTCTATAATTTAAGTATGCTCTGGACATCGGTGACTAGATCATCTTTGGGGGTCTGCAAGAGTATGCTCCGGTCTTGAAACCTTCTGTAAGCGGCCGCATTTTTTTTGTAGAATTTTCGAGAATTACCCCTGTCGGCCAGCTTATCAAGCTCTTCATATTTCGCATTTCGGCCTCTTTCTTTTTCTGTCTGGAAATGCGTCTCGCTTCCCTCTTCAACTCTAGGTATCTATCCCATTCTGCACTTGTTGTGGTCGATCGTAACGTCGCGAAGTAGACAGTCTGTTTTCTCTCCGCTGCGACACGACACTTCTCGTGGTAGCAACTGTTCTTTTGCATTTTCCGAAAACCAATGGTTTCGGTTGCAGCTGTACGCAAACAGTTTGAAATGCCGTCTCACAGTTCGGTGATACCGAGTTGTTGACGAGTGTTTTCACAAAGCAGGACTGCAAGTCGAGTAGAAAATCATTCGGCTATCTGTTGTGATTACAGCTTCTCGACGTCGAAACGTCCTTGTGTTTGTTGACGTGCGTTTATTGCTGCACAGAGGCGGGTGCGAAATTGGCTGCAACAAGATAGTGGTCCGAGTCGATGTTAAGACCTCGGGGAGCACGCACGTCTAGAACACTGAAGACGTGTCTTCCGTCTATCACAACATGATCGATCTGCTTGGTGGTTTTTCGATCCGGAGACAGCCAGATAGCTTGATGTATTTTCTTATGCAGGAATCTACTACTACAGAAAACTATATTTCGGGGCCGGCAAAGTGGATCAGCCTCAACCCATTTGGGGATGTTTCGTCGTAGAGGTTGAATTTACCAACCGTAGCGCCAAATCGTAGTGCACAAATCGCACTTTCTTGCGCTCTTTTATATGGTCACTGTAGTATATTATACAAGAGCCTACTCGCCTCAGTTCTTGTCCCGTCCATGGCATTTCTTGAACGGCGATGATGTCAGCCTTAATTTTCGTGAGGATATCAAACAGCTGGGCAGTGGCACCTTCCCCATTAAGGGACCGGACATTCCAGATGTATGCCCTCAAATCGTAGTCTTTAATTCGTTTGCCATGGTCGTCATCAAAAGGGGGGTCACTCATCCGAGGCTTGTTGTTCCTTTTCATTGGGTGTGATTTTGAAAGCTAGGAACTAGTCTCAGAAAAGAGAAACAACGGCTGTATGGAATAGGAAAGGGCGAGGTTACAACAATGGGCAGCTTTGTAGCGGAGATCTCTGTAGAAGGTGTGACAGTGAAAGTTAAGTTTGATGTAGTAAGAGTGCAAGATATACCCTAAGCGGCAATCTTGGGAAACGATATATTTAAAGAAGTGTTTGAAAACATGGACGCCAATGACGGTTGGACCTAAATATATTCAAGGGGGCTATGAAATTGAAATCTAAGTGAGTGAGAGGGTTTCCGAGCAAGTGTGCGAAGATCAGCTTAGTCCAGGAGTGCTGGGAAAGGAGAGCACGGTATGTCCTGGCGAAGGCCTTAATGACGAGAGAGTATTTAAAGTTTTGTGTTGGATGGAGGAACAGATAGAGGATAAATTGGACAGAGTAGACTTATCACATTTAGAAGAACCTGACGCAGCGTTCGTCAAAACATTGATTAATAAATATCAGCCTAAGAAACCAATGAGTGGGCCAGTTGAAATGAAATTAATTTTGACAGACGAGAAACCGGTGTCTCGACGGCCTCGTCGGGTATCATATGAAGATCAAAAATACGTAGATGATCAAGTCGAGTTTAGAGCAGTTTTTTAAGATATGATTTTTTAAGATATGATTCCGTTATGGTGGTTGTATATATGGGCGATATAGTCATTGCTACAAAAGAGATGCGTACAGGTCGTCAACAGTTAGAGAAGGTGTTAAATAGAACAAGTGAATGGGGACTACGTTTAAATTGGGAAAAATTACAAATTTTGAAGAAACGAATTAATTTTTTTTTTGGATTCATAACACCGGTCAACACGATTTTTGGGTCTGACATCTACATGTTAAATTTGAGTTTCTCCTATGACAAAAATAAGGGGAAAATTTTTTTTCCGGTTAAAGTTTGCTTTCGTAGAAATTAGAGCAATTTTTTGATTTTTAAGCATGAAATGACTGATTTTTATATAATATTTTTTCTACAATTTCACTATAGATTATAATTAGAAAACTTTTTTTTAGATAGAAGAGTCGTTTTTATTCAAGATGTGTGATAAACAATAATATATATGTAAAATAACAAGAAATTGTAGTCTAAAAGTGAATATTTTTTGTATTTCTTTTATGCTCATATGAGTATATACTTAATATACTTATCGATGTAGATCAGCCCAAAGCAAACTTTAAGAGCTAAAAATTAATATTTAAGTGTTTTTTAATGTCTAGAATCAGAATCCAAGCATGAGAACAGAAACCCATAAAAAAATTTTGTTTTTGTTGACCGGTGTAATCGATCAGGAAAGAATTTTACCGTCAAATGAATAGGCTGTAGCGATTGAAAATTTTCCGATTCCTAGGAACATAAAAGTGTTGCAAAGTTGTATGGGGCTAACATAGTTTTAGGAAATTTATTCGTGATTACGCAAGGGTAGCAAAACCGCTGTCGGACCTATTAAGAAAGGATGAGAAGTTCAGGTTGGGAGACAACCAGTTAGTGGCCTTCGCGGAATTGAAAGCCGCATTGGTTAAAACTCCATCATTATAGCTTCACAACCACGGGGTGGAATCAGAACTACACACGTATGCATCGAAATATGGTCACGGAGCTGCAATGCTTCAAAAGGACTCGGCGGACCAGTTTTTACACCCTATATCGTTCATGAGTCGTAAGACTTCAGCAGCTGAGGAAAGGTATAGCGCATTCGAACTTGAGATACTAGCGGTAATAAAGGCTTTAAAAAAAGTGGCAGATTTATCTGAAAGATATCCGTTTTAAGATTGTGAGTGATTGCAACGCTTTTACAATGACGGTGAAAAAAATGATATGTTCCAGACGGAATAATGAGGTGGGCCATGTATCTTCAGGAGTAAAATTACGTAGTCGAGCATAGGTTCGGAACGTGGATAACGCATTAAGTCGCGTTTATTTTTTGCTGGTTGAGGACTCGTTAAAGTTTAGATTGAAGGAAGCTCAATTGCAAGACAATTAGATTAGAGCAGCAAGGAAAGTGTTAGAGAATGGACCCTATGAGAAGTTTTACATAAGAAATGAGTTAGTATATTACGATCCCATCAAGGAGTTATTAGTTGTACTTGCGGGCATGAAAGATGAGATTATAAAGTTAGCACACAAGCAAGCACATTTTGCGGCTGAGAAAAAAGAAGAGATTTTAAGTAAGAATTATTACATACCAAACCCCAAAGAAATGTGTAGAAAGTAGTCAAAGCATGTATTGAATGTGTTTAAATGAGTTAATCATCCCCCCCACTTTAACCCGAAGAACTAGCACACACTAATACTTGACGACACCACACACACAAGACAACTCACCACATTTGTACATCCATCTACTCAGCATAAAGGATGGTCTCCTGAGCAGATTCAACACGTTCGCTTGTGCACTGCGCCGCGTTAGCACTCTACGCTAATTTACTTCGCTACGATCAACACAGATCCTGTGCGCATATCAATATACGTTTCACCGATATCGGTAATTACCTTATAAACCGAAGGAGGAATCAGGCATTGGCGGAATTCCAATCGATGAATCATTCTATTATTCTGGGAACCATTTTTATATACAAGCATTTTTATTGTAACGATAATAATTTTATCATAATAAAATAAATTGTAATCTATCCGGAATAAACTGCATTTTAATTTATAAGTGGTACTTAACGCGAGTGTAAGTCCTTTATTAACAATCTAAATTGTAGTGGGTCTTCCCGCGAATTGGGCATCCAATTATTCATTTTAAACAGAATGCATTATAGCAGATGCCAAGAAGGGAAAAAAGAGAGTTTATTGGCCCCAATCGATAAGACTCAAGAACCGTTAGGAACGTACCACACAGATCACGTGGGTCCGTTGACCGAAAGAGGCAGTGGATAGATTAGTGAAATAGGCATCGATTTTTAGAAATCCGAGGTGGATTGTTATAAATAGGGGCCTATCTTTACGGCAAATGCTTTCAAAGATTATTGCAACAAGGAAGACATACAACACTTGCTGATTGCAACGGGAGTATAATTATTCCAATGCTCTCAAAAATATGTCAGAGCACTCCAACTCAGTCGTACCGACAAGTGCCAACAGTTCAACAAGTTATGAATAAAACCTATCCGCGTAGTACGGCGATGGCACCCTTCAAAATACTTACAGGTCTAAATATGCGCACTTCATACAATCCAGAATTGAATTAGGAGAATGTTAGAACATTCAACAAGAATATAACGGGAAACATTAGATACAGAATTAATGAATTAGTCGCAATTAAAAGAACGCAGGTCGGTGCTGGCATAAGATTGAAGCCGAAATGTGACTACAACGCACTACTACCACACTAAAAATATGAAGTAGGAAAAGTAGGAATCCATGAAAGACCCAACAAGACCACTACTGTTGCAGAAAATATGAAGAAATGGGGTTAGTCATTCGAGGATGATTAACTTGTCAGGACGGCCGATTGTAAGATTAGAATTGGCATCCGAATTCTAACTAACACAACCATTTATTCGTACATCGAATAGTATATTCGAAATAGTGGATTACAAAACAGTTGTGGGCGGTAAGGTTTAGCCTCCATCATGGTGACGAAAGTATTACCGATCCTGATTACAACTCCGTTGTGTGAAGAAGTACCGCCTCGCTAAATTTCATCAAGTTCAAAGACAGTTTAAGTTCATTTTAAAGACAATTTCAATATTCCAGTTTAATTATATCAAATATAGAGTTTAAAGTGAATTTGTGAAATTATTTTAATTTTCTTATGATTTATTTATGGTCAGTGTGTTCATTAACTTCTTTTTTTCATTTGTCTTCACCGAACCTTTCAATTATCTACTTAGGATGAGCTCAGGTGTAATCTTAGAAGAATATAATCTTAAGAAAGTAAATTGAGTTGTTGAAAATTGCCTGTTTTCAACCTTTGTTTTTTTTACAATCCTTTCTACAATTTGCAGATTTTACGAATTTGAATGTCAATGAAGAATTTTTCCTTATTTTTTGCCTGTCTTTGCCTATTTGTATAAAAATGTTAATCAAATATCTTTGATGCCAAAGCAGAAAATTTGTTTCAACTGGAAAAGTTAAGTGACAAAGCAGACTTGGTAAGCAGCAGAATAATATTGTTTAATTTAGCTAATGTTAGTTAGCTTGTACAGAAGCGTAGCAATGGCAACAACAACTTCAGTAACCACTCAAGTGAGAAGAACAAGAATTGTAAATATTTACGTTAATTTTTAATCAATGCGAAACAATTTAATTACATGAACGAAATGTTATACTGAATATATGAGTATGTGCATGTCTTTGCGCATGTGTATTTCGAAATAATATTTGCATACATGGTTAGATAGGTATTTGCTTAAGAAACTACCTTTTTTGAGAACAAATACCTGACAGTGCGGAAGATTCGCTTCTCCTAATGTTTGCCTTAGAACCGGAGCGATATTTGTAAAAAGTGGATTATGTATTTCTTATCCTCATTTCGATATCCGAAAGCGCCTCGCTTGAGGACAACTAAGTATATTTAAGGTTTTAATCTTTTGAGCTTTCTGAAAGCTCAACTTTCTACTTAAACTATTGACTTAACCAAATCAACGCAACCCACCCAAGCAATCATTTGAATATTTTTACCAATGAAGCATATAAAAAGCACTAATTTTCTTCCAATATATAATACTGCACAGCTTTTAAATATCTCAAATAAAGGACTGAATTAAAGTACGAGTAGATAGTAAGCTGAATGCAAGAAAAAATAGTTAAACATTTACAAATCCAAAGCTCTCAAAAACACTGGGTTATTCATCCCTGTAAGAAAATGAAACTGTGTCTGATTATTATTAAATATTTCTTCTATAAAGTCTGTTGATTATGTGCATTTCATTGATAGCTCATTCTGCATTCGAATACCTTTCTTTAATCTTTCCTTATTCGCAAAATTTTTTTCGAATCGCTACTCTTTCTTTAGTATTAGTTTTACATTCGTTGACAAATTATATGAACGAATTTAATCTCAAAATAACTTATTTTAGAAAAATATGTCTACTAAGGGGTGTAGTAGACATTTAATTTTATTTTTTTAATGCTTCAGCATTGAAACTTACTTAATCACCCACCACAAGAAGAAGAAATGAAAAAATGTTCACTCATTGGATCAACTCGTATTATCAATTAGGTGCTAATTACCTGCAAAGAGAAAAATATAAAATACAAACCCATTAATTATATGACTGAATAGCTTTTAATTGAAATAAAGTGGAATAATACTTTCAAAAAAAGTAATTTATTGTTTTTATTTTTAATTTTGATCTTAAACGGTTATGAGGTTGCTTGATATCTATATAACGGGTGATTTTTTTGAGGTTAGGATTTTCATGCATTAGTATTTGACAGATCACGTGGGATTTCAGACATGGTGTCAAAGAGAAAGATGCTCAGTATGCTTTGACATTTCATCATGAATAGACTTACTAACGAGCAACGCTTGCAAATCATTGAATTTTATTACCAAAATCAGTGTTCGGTTCGAAATGTGTTTCGCGCTTTACGTCCGATTTATGGTCTACATAATCGACCAAGTGAGCAAACAATTAATGCGATTGTGACCAAGTTTCGCACTCAGTTTACTTTATTGGACATTAAACCAACCACACGAATGCGTACAGTGCGTACAGAAGAGAATATTGCGTCTGTTTCTGAGAGTGTGGCTGAAGACCGTGAAATGTCGATTCGTCGCCGTTCGCAGCAATTGGGTTTGTGTTATTCGACCACATGGAAGATTTTACGCAAAGATCTTGGTGTAAAACCGTATAAAATACAGCTCGTGCAAGAACTGAAGCCGAACGATCTGCCACAACGTCGAATTTTCAGTGAATGGGCCCTAGAAAAGTTGGCAGAAAATCCGCTTTTTTATCGACAAATTTTGTTCAGCGATGAGGCTCATTTCTGGTTGAATGGCTACGTAAATAAGCAAAATTGCCGCATTTGGGGTGAAGAGCAACCAGAAGCCGTTCAAGAACTGCCCATGCATCCCGAAAAATGCACTGTTTGGTGTGGTTTGTACGCTGGTGGAATCATTGGACCGTATTTTTTCAAAGATGCTGTTGGACGCAACGTTACGGTGAATGGCGATCGCTATCGTTCGATGCTAACAAACTTTTTGTTGCCAAAAATGGAAGAACTGAACTTGGTTGACATGTGGTTTCAACAAGATGGCGCTACATGCCACACAGCTCGCGATTCTATGGCCATTTTGAGGGAAAACTTCGGACAACAATTCATCTCAAGAAATGGACCCGTAAGTTGGCCACCAAGATCATGCGATTTAACGCCTTTAGACTATTTTTTGTGGGGCTACGTCAAGTCTAAAGTCTACAGAAATAAGCCAGCAACTATTCCAGCTTTGGAAGACAACATTTCCGAAGAAATTCGGGCTATTCCGGCCGAAATGCTCGAAAAAGTTGCCCAAAATTGGACTTTCCGAATGGACCACCTAAGACGCAGCCGCGGTCAACATTTAAATGAAATTATCTTCAAAAAGTAAATGTCATGAACCAATCTAACGTTTCAAATAAAGAACCGATGAGATTTTGCAAATTTTATGCGTTTTTTTTTTTAAAAAAGTTATCAAGCTCTTAAAAAATCACCCTTTATATTCACATAGTGCACCACGTGGTATGATCAACACAGAATCTAAAGATCACTTGTATGATACATTTGATGTATGGTATAACTTTAATTTTTTAGAAAAAAATTTTCTAGAATATGATTTTTTTTTGAAAGGTTTAGACTTACTCGATTGATGTAAAATATTAAAAATCCAAAGTTACATTTGAAAATAAGTAGAATTTAGGTACAGTTTAAATTGGAAACTAATAGCTTTTTTGTGTTGGAGACTGATTTCAGGAAAAAATTAAACTTCAACTTCCAGCATATATACACATCCTCAGTGAATCACATGTATATGTTTATATGCGTTTGCACTGGATTTCGGGATAATGTGATACCAAATATATGTATACCAGATGCATATTGCAGTGTCGTTACATAATAACGAATAGATCCTCTATAATTATTCTAAAATGTAGAAGTAATTTGAGTTTGATGATAATTTTAAAATACATAGATCAGTGTAGACACTTTTGGTAATGGTAAAAAGTTAAATAATTTCATACTTAATAGAACAAACCCCACTTAAAACGAAATACATAATAACAATATTACGGTTGATCTGAGGTCAGGAACATAAAAAGAAAACAAAATATTGGTGATTTGAATTTTTTGGCACAATTTTTAAGTTTTCGTGAAAAATTTCATACTTACATTTACTATATAATTTTTCTTCCCTTCTATAGGGCTCATAGTTGCAAACCATGTTAAGCACGCTCCTCCCCTTTCTCTTCTGGACTTCATATCGTAAATAATTTTTCCTTAAATTTTAATCTCGTTTCCAATGGGCTTCATATTATAACGAATTTACAACATTAGAATGGTTCCTAACAAATAAAAATAAACTTTATTTTGTAGAAAAATTTCTCAGTAAATTAACTGTGCATTGATAAATATAGCTTAGTTCACTGTTTTGTAGATTTTGCGAACGGTTGGGAATGTTTAGGGCATGTTAGTTTACAAAGAATCGAAGTTAAAATTAAGTTTTTATACTTATTAAGAAAAACTATTAGTTCTACAGGTCAATGTTTAACATATGCATAAATATTGTATATATCTATATCTTTTGAGTCTTCGTGCGCTAAACAGAAGGGTTTTTTATTGTGTATACGCCGCGTAAGTGTCATGCCTTGTGGTCTTTTGGTTTGGTGGTTTTGATCTAATAACATATACATATATAATAATTATACCCTGAAAAGGATTTATTATTTTTCCCTTCCTAAGAGGGAGGCTCTACAAACTCTATAAAATATATATACATAAGTGATATGCGTGACGAGATGAGTTTAGCCTGATCTGATATGTAATTATTCTGCACATATCTTTTTCTACTAAAGAAAATGAAAAACGCCAATAATCGAAAGTCTAGAAATAGGCGTAGCAAAGCCGGAAATTAATGTACAAAACTGTAACTTGGTGCAGCGAATCGCAACAATGAGGGACACCTGCAGTGTACAACGTATATGCCTCCCAAACCACTGAAATATGTCATCCAAATTTGTTGGAGACAAATCAATTCTATACTTTTCGCGAATGCAGATGATAACCACGTCCACTCCTGTTAAAAATTAAACCTGTTAAAAACTAATGAAAGCGTGATAAATCAATAGCTTTTGCATAAGCTTGATCTAGGGGTTATGAAAGTTTCAAAAAACATTTTAAAAGATAAATTTTACAGATTCACACAAGACTTTTAACTTGGATTTAGGAGTTTATAAATCATTTTGAAGAAATAGTTTCGGAGAATGTTGAATAACAAGCTTAAAATTTGCTTGCTTTCTGTTAGAATTTTTCTTTTTACTCCTTAAAAAGCTTTGGCTGCTTTTTTAATCTAAATGTAACAACAATCCAAAGTAACATTACAACAAGCAATATATTTTTCGTCCTCTTGTATTGAACGAAATTTCTAAAATGCCATTTAAATTCTAATTCTCTTCTTCTCTCCTCTCCTTGCAGGTATGTTTCCATGGTATTTGTTATAAACCAATAACAGAATAATCGTATTTTTAATATCAATGAGCGAAGATCCAAACAATGTCTGGTGTGTACGTAGAAGTAAGTAAGAGTGAATGTGTGAGAGGCAGTGAACACAAGAACGACCACAAATTCACTTTGTTTTACAGCACTGGCGTGTGAATCCTACGGAAAATAGATGGATCTTGCATATAATCGTATGCATGTGTAAACATATACACCACTGCGCATTGATTCGATATTCCAATACTGAATACATATTTTTCTGTGTGCCTGAGTGTTTCACCGTCATTTGATATTTCCATTTCCATTTTTGCCAAAATCTGCTGTTGCAAATTCAATTCGTGTTCATATTCGCTTTTGAGTGTGATATGATTACAGCAGCTATGCCGAGCATAACTCATCATATACGCTCAATTGCTTCGAGTGGGTGTGTGTGAGAGGTTTACTTTGCATGTGGTACTTTCATTGGCATATCATTCTTCTTTACGAGTATACCCAATTTTTTGCTCAGAAATAAACACTTTTATTCCTTAGATGAAATTCCAATAGAACAAGCTCTTGCTGAAATGAATGCATATTAAGTGTTAGTTTGTTAGTGCGTTTGTATTCAAAATAATAATACAGTATTGCTGGATTCTTCTCTACCTTACCTACAATAAATGTTAAAATATGGCCATCATTTACGTTAGCCTCTTATTCCAATGATGTAACGGGTGATTTTTTTGAGGTTAGGATTTTCATGCATTAGTATTTGACAGATCACGTGGGATTTCAGACATGGTGTCAAAGAGAAAGATGCTCAGTATGCTTTGACATTTCATCATGAATAGACTTACTAACGAGCAACGCTTGCAAATCATTGAATTTTATTACCAAAATCAGTGTTCGGTTCTTTTCTTTTTCTCGACAAATTTTGTTCAGCGATGAAGCTCATTTCTGGTTGAATGGCTACGTAAATAAGCAAAATTGCCGCATTTGGGGTGAAGAGCAACCAGAAGCCGTTCAAGAACTGCCCATGCATCCCGAAAAATGCACTGTTTGGTGTGGTTTGTACGCTGGTGGAATCATTGGACCGTATTTTTTCAAAGATGCTGTTGGACGCAACGTTACGGTGAATGGCGATCGCTATCGTTCGATGCTAACAAACTTTTTGTTGCCAAAAATGGAAGAACTGAACTTGGTTGACATGTGGTTTCAACAAGATGGCGCTACATGCCACACAGCTCGCGATTCTATGGCCATTTTGAGGGAAAACTTCGGACAACAATTCATCTCAAGAAATGGACCCGTAAGTTGGCCACCAAGATCATGCGATTTAACGCCTTTAGACTATTTTTTGTGGGGCTACGTCAAGTCTAAAGTCTACAGAAATAAGCCAGCAACTATTCCAGCTTTGGAAGACAACATTTCCGAAGAAATTCGGGCTATTCCGGCCGAAATGCTCGAAAAAGTTGCCCAAAATTGGACTTTCCGAATGGACCACCTAAGACGCAGCCGCGGTCAACATTTAAATGAAATTATCTTCAAAAAGTAAATGTCATGAACCAATCTAACGTTTCAAATAAAGAACCGATGAGATTTTGCAAATTTTATGCGTTTTTTTTTAAAAAAAAAGTTATCAAGCTCTTAAAAAATCACCCTTTATATATGTAAAAGAAGCGCAATGGGACTTTTCGTAAATGGACCTAAGCATAAGGGGAAGGTTGGAGGGGAGCCTTCCATGGGCTCCCAATTCTTTCTTCACACCATCAGACCACTGTAGTGTCTTTCAAACAGAAGTGGTAATCATCAAAGTAGCAACAGGTGCACTTTTGCGGTTTGTTTTGGGGAAGTATGCATTCACTACGATTGCAAAACGGCTATCCAGGCATTGAACTCACTGAGTAAGTTTAAACTTAGTCATGGTGCGCCGATGAGCTTGCAAGAAAAGGACCGTGGTCTTCAACCAGCCCTTGTGGAGTTTTGAATGTTTTACAGTCCAGAGTGGAACGTGAAAAGTCCATTGAACTGCTAGCTTTCCGTAGGGCTCACGTCGCACAGTGAGATAGCCCAATAGTAACCGCGGCAAAAAATGGTTTTTGACGTGTCGTCCAATTTGGATGAACAGTATATTAACAGATATATGAGTAACAATTCCCTAAAATTTCAGCCTCATAACTTCATTACTTTTTGGTCTAGAGCAAGTCAAAGTTGAGGTATGCCAACACGCTTGAAATATGTTAGTTCAATCTATATATATAAAAGAAAGTTGTTGTTAGTTACACCATTTATAACTCAAGAACAGCTGAACGGATTTGGCTGAAAATTGGTGGGGAGGTAGTATAGAACCAGGGTAAGGACATAGGATACTTTTCATTTCTTTATATTAGAATCCAATATAACTCATAAAAACAAAAATTATATTCCAAATCATACAGGCAGGTTCTGGAATTCACTTCCGAGTGAATATCTAACAAATTCGTTTTCAATCCGACATTTGGTGTTCTGTGTTTCACTTTCACATTTTCAATTCCACATTTTTTCTAAAATGAATTCCGAGTGAATACGCATGTTCTGGAAAACGAATTCACAAGAAAAATGTCGGTTAGCATTCACTTCAGTTCGAAATTTTGAATTTGGTGCGAGCAAATATGTAAGTAAATAAAAACGCTTGATTGTTAGAATAAATAGAGATTTAAATATTTTGTTTAGTTTAATATTTTTATAGGGGTAAACAAAAGAATAGGAAGCAGAGAGTGATCCTTGTCCACTTCATGGAGTCGCATAAAGACATCGCTCGAGGCTTTGTTAAGGGTGACAAAGTAAAAGTTGATGCCCTATGGAAAGAGGTGGTGACAGAATTAAATCTGC
Organism: Bactrocera dorsalis; assembly: GCF_023373825.1. NCBI lineage: Eukaryota > Metazoa > Arthropoda > Insecta > Diptera > Tephritidae > Bactrocera > Bactrocera dorsalis. The sequence goes on from NC_064305.1 coordinate 37,525,315, forward strand.
ATGGTCACCACAGAAAGATATTTCTGGTTGGAAAAAGTTAAGCAAATAATTTTTTTTTATACTTTAGCTAATTTTTCTTAATTTGAAATAATATTTCAATAGGTTTGGATGGATTGAAAGGCCTTCATAAGGAAAAAAGTTGCACACAACAACTTAGAAGCGAGGGCAACAGGAGGAGGGCTATTCAACAAGCACATCTTCACTCCAACTGAAGACACAATAGCCCAATTATGTGATATATACGAGTATACCGTGGTGGAAGGTATTCCCAGCACAGCAGACTTTGGCGTCCCTTCTGAAAATTGCGATGTGCCTTCAGAGATTTCCAGCGATGATGACAACCTCCCATCTACAAGCAGTTCTGCTCGATTCCGAAGACGTGAGCCTATGGTAACCGGCCACTTAAGGAATAATATCGGTGAGCAGACAGGTGCCTTGAAAAGTATTGTAGATGGGTTGCAAGAAAATATTGAGGCCACAAAGGAAATTAACACTAGCATTCAATGTCTTTGTGAAAGAGTTAAAGACTTGACTGAGGAGAACAAAAGACACCATTTCGAAATGGAGCGGCTGCGACAAGAAGAAAATTAAATGAAATATAAAGAGTATGAATTGGCGGAGCTGAAAATGTATTTTAAATACCAGTGCAAACCAAACAGTAATTAACTCCATAATTTCCTCTTTTATAGTTTTTTAAAAAGTATAAACACAGCGATGTTTTTTTTACAATAATAACTTACCTTATGACCGTACCTGTATTTAATCAATTCGTGTACAATTTTGAATTAAATGTTTTGAGTTTTTTGAAATTAGTGAATTTATAATTATTTTAATTTTAGCCTTAATATTGATATTGAAATTAATGACATTTTAAAAGTGACTTTAAATTTGAGTTTGTTTTATTTACTTCGGTGCCTTAAACTTTCAGGAAATTGTATGAAGATGAGTGGCTATATTCTCTCTTAATGTTATGGCTTCAGTATCCAGTGTGGCATCATTTAATACTCCCTCAGCAACTGCGGGTTCCATTCTCTCGACTTCAGTGTCAACAGAAAATAACTCCTGTACTTTGTAGTGTTTGCAAACATTATGTAATGCGCAGCAAACATTTGTTATTTGTACCACCTTTTTTGGTTGGTATTGAAGAGGGCATGCTAAGCATCTAAACCTGCTTTTTAGCACCCCTATTGTTCTCTCAACGACATTGCGTGCAGAAGAATGCTTTTGGTTAAACGTATGCTGCGCTGTGCCAACAAGTGGATCTCTAAAAGGCGTTAGCAAAAAAGGCTGAAGTGCATATCCAGCATGATCCACGTTCTCCGTTATCGTAGCACCGTTGGCAATAGTCATGAGCTTTACTCATACTCCATATTAAAGAGTCATGACTTGATCCAGGGCGACGGGCATCAACTGCCTTTATAACCATATTATGGTCGCATATCTGCAAAAAACTGTTTAACTGATAAAGCTTGTATGTAATAATCAAAAGCTTATTAAAATAAAAATACATAATAAATGTAACTTTAAAGTATTTTTTTATTTAATTTAGTTATTGTAGAATGAGTAAATGAAAAAAAAAAATAAAAAAAACACAATTTTTTTTCTTAACAACAGAATTGTGGTGCAAAAATTGAACATTTTGCATTTTCAATGGCCTAGGAAATTTAGAGCAGCCCCTCGCCCTAGGTGCAGACTTATACCAAATGAAAGTTTGAAATCTCAGCTTTAATTTAAAGTAGAGGACATATAGCTAAAGCATGCAATAGCATGTTTACAACTTTTTACTTTTATTTTTATGCCCTGAACAGGGTACATTAAGTTTGTCAGGATGTTTGTAACACCCAGAAGGAAGCATCGGAGACCCTATAAAGTATATATATAAATGATCGCTATGTTGAGCTGAGTCGATTTAGCCATGTCCGTCTGTCTGTCCGTCCGTCTGTCTGTCTGTATATATACGAACTAGTCCCTCAGTTTTTAAGATATCCTTTTTAAATTTTGCAAACGTCATTTTGTCCTCAAGAAGCTGCTCATTTGTCGGAACGGCCGATATCGGACCACTATAACATATAGCTGCCATACAAACTGAACGATCGGAATCAAGTTCTTGTATGGAAAACTTTCACATTTGACAAGATATATTCACGAAATTTGGTACAGATTATTTTCTAAGGCAACAATTTAATCTCCGAAGAAATTGTTCAGATCGGTTAACTATAGCATATAGCTGCCATACAAACTGAACGATCGGGATCAAGTTCTTGTATGGAATTTGACTATGTATCTTCACCAAATTTGGTATAGATTACTTTCTAGGGCAAAAATTTTTATATCCGAAGAAATTGTTTAGATCGGTTAACTATAACATATAGCTGTCATACAAACTGAACGATCGGAATCAAGTTCTTGTATGGAAAACTTTGACATTTGACAATGTATCTTCAACAAATTTGGTACAGATTATTTTCTAAGGCAACAATTTAATCTCCGAAGAAATTGTTTAGATCGGTTAGCTATAGGATATAGCTGCCATACAAACTGAACGATCAGAATCAAGTTCTTGTATGGAAAACTTTCACATTTGACAATGTATCTTCACCAAATTTGGTATAGATTATTTTCTAAGGCAACAATTTAATCTCCGAAGAAATTGTTCAGATCGGTTAACTATAGCATATAGCTGTCATACAAACTGAACAGATAGTTACTAACAGAAATGCACCTGTGAAGGGTATTTAGCTTCGGTGCAACCGAAGTTAACGTTTTTTCTTGTTTTTTAATTGTTTACTATTCACTTATTGTGCAAGAGAATAGTAATAAATTACATTTGTTTTTTGTTAGTTATTCAGAATTATGCTGTAAAGATCATTTATGTTTTAATAAAAATATTCTTGTTTACATAAATTTTATTTACGTTATTAATTTGATAGATAATTTGGTTGAAGGTCATTGACTTTGTGTTAGTTAGTTAGTTGCATAATTTTTAATTTAAATTGATAGTGCAAGATATTGTTCTTATCTAAGTTGTGTTATGATCACTTTCTAATGTGGTTAGTTTAATTGTTATATTGTAGTGCCGCTTGTCGCCTGGCAGGAAAATAGAAAATAGTCTCTTGCATTATAATTATTTTTGTCCCCAAAGCTCATAAGCAGCCTAATATAGTGAGTATAATTTTGGTTTGGTTGTTGTTGGTGTTTGGGCATTTTTTCCATCCGCTGAGCCAAACCCGTTTTTTTTTTTTTTGCTCAAACATATGTACATCTGTACACACATAAATGATTGTGTTCTTATCAATTTTAGTGAAGTAAAAAAGTAAGAGAAAAAAAAAGAAGCTCACGTAAATAAGAATATTCTCTTTGTATTAATAATAACTTTTAGTTGATAATCCCAGCAAGCCATATTATAGCACTTATTTATTAAAAACAAACTGTAAAATAATATTACATTGTTGTTGTTTTCAATATTATTAATCAACAAATGGTAATTGCAATTATATATGTAATTCACAATCTATTTGACCGTGCAAGTTTAAACAAGTTTATATAAAGTGATAAAAAAAAATTCAACAAGGTCATGGATAATTTAACAATTTCTTATAGTGCAATTTTTAATATTTGGATCGACAGCAATAAAGATATTGATGTTGTTGTTGGTGTCATATCAACAAATTACAATGAAATGTCAGACTTAATTATTAAAAAATTTCGTGATTTTTATACTCTCGCAACAAAGTTGCTAAAGAGAGTATTATAGTTTTGTTCACAGAACGGTTGTTTGTACATAAGTCCTAAAACTAAAAGAGTCAGATATAGGGTTATATATACCAAAGTGATCAGGGTGACGGGTAGAGTTGTAATCCGGTTGTCTGTCTGTCCGTCCGTCCGTGCAAGCTGTAACTTGAGTAAAAATTGAGATATCATCATGAAACTTGGAACACGTATTTCTTGGCTCGATAAAAAGGTTAAGTTCGAAGATGGGCAAAATCGGCCTACTGCCACGCCCACAAAATGGCGGAAAGCGAAAACTTATAAAGTGTCATAACTAAGCCATAAATAAAGATATTAAAATGAAATTTGGCACAAACGATCACATTAGGGAGGGGCATATTTGGACCTAATTTTTTTGGAAAAGTGGGCGTGGCCCCGCCCCCTAAAAAGTTTTTTGTATATATCTCGGAAACTACTATAGCTATGTCAACCAAACACTACAGAATCGTTTCCTTCAGGCATCTCCATATACAGTTCAAAAATAGAAGAAATCGGATAATAACCACGCCCACCTCCCATACAAAGGTTATGTTGAAAATCACTAAAAGTGCGTTAACAGACTAACAAAAAACGTCAGAAACACAATTTTACGGAAGAAATGGCAGAAGGAAACTGCACCCAGGCTTTTTTTAAAAATTGAAAATGGGCGTGGCGTCGCCCACTTATGGACCAAAAACCATATCTCAGGAACTACTCGACCGATTTCAATGAAATTCGGTATATAATATTTCCTTAACACCCTGATGCCATGCACGAAATATGGGTGAAATCGGTTCACAACCACGCCTTCTTCCAATATAACGCTATTTTGAATTCCATCTGATGCCTTCTCTTTATAATATACACATTAGGAACAAATGATGATAGCGGAATAAAACTTTACACATATATATATATATAACTTTTCAAGGTCACTTATATCGAACACGAAGAACTCAGTGCCTAACCTAACCTAACCGAAAATATCGGTAAATCTCTCAGAATTTAATTCTACTTAATTTTACAGCAAAATAAAAAAATATGTAAATGACGGATAATGAAATCTCGATTATCACTTTATCATGCGAGAGTATAAAATGTTCGGTGACACCCGAACTTAGCCCTTCCTTACTTGTTTAATAAAATATTTAATACCAAAATTTAAATCGAAATGGAACAAATCTGGGCGCATAAAAAGTAAATTTTTGGCTGATAATGAAGCTGTGCAAGCTTTACACCATATGTGAAGAAACTTTGGATGATGAACAACCAAGCACTTCGCGTTCCGTTAAGCGTGGACGACCTGTAAAAGCTTTCGAAGAAAGCCATGAAAGGTCTAAGAGAAGTAAAATATCTCAATTTTGTAAAAGTTTTCCAGAAGACTTAATAGTGTCTGCTGCTAAAAAATATGAAAAGAGTGAACAATTCAAATCATTTACACCAGAGAAAGCACTCAGCCTTATAATTGATGCTTCACTATCAAGACACCTGTAAGCGATGGCAACTCTGTTGCCCATCAAGTGTCAAATAAAATAAAGCAAGTGGCAGCAACCAAAGACGCAGTCAACGAGCAACCGTCAGCGAGTGAGCAACATAAACGAAATATTTGAGAACATCCAGTAAAGTTGAATAAGTGTAACATTTTTCTTATATTCACAATAAAGTTTTGTATTATTATATATAAGTGTTTGACTGTGCACACGAGTACGGTGTTTCTCTACAGTTCAGAAGTGGGATGATAAACCCATACACGTCTACAAACATAGTAAGTATATGTATGTGCGTTGGTGAAGGGCTATAGGCACCGGCAGATATATATACACTAGGGTGATTCAAAAAAAAAATTTTATTTTTTTTTCAATTGGTACTCGCAAAAATGGGTTCCTAGACACCTCTAAGAAAGCCTCTCCAAATATGAGATTTTAATTGTAACGGGAAGGTCCTCCGCCTAACGGTTTTCTATTTTTTCTTATTATCAGATAGAAAAATTTATATCGCGCTTCCAACTACTTGAAAAAATGTCTTGTTAATTAGGTTTTGTAGGAAATTGAATGCTCTAAAATATGGTCTCGTATGATTTTTTCGTGAACCCAACCGTTTAAAAGATATTAACAGTTAAAATTTGATGATTTTTGGGAAAATTTTTTATTTCTTAATAATTTTATAACTCAATGAAAAAAAATTATTACGAATAGGTTTTTGGAGAGGCTAACTTAGAGGTGCTTAGGAACCTATTTTTCAGAGTACCAAACGAAAAAAAAAATTATTATTTTTTGATCCACCCTAATATGCACTGATTTTTGACGTTGAATATCTCGTAAACGCTTAACTTTATCGAAAAATTGCCGTAGACCATTTTTATAGAGCAGTAAATTTCCTACAAAACTATGTGTTTCGTCATTCATAATAATTTTTTTTCATTGAGTTATAAAATTAATAAGAAATAAAGAATTTTTCCAAAAATAGTCAAATTTCAACCGTTAATATCTTTTAAACGGTTGGGTTTACGAAAAAATCATACGAGACCATATTTTAGAGCAATCAATTTCCTACAAAACCTAATTAACATGATATTTTTTCAAGTAGTTAGAAGTGAGATATAAATTTTTCTATCTGATAATAAGAAAAAATAGAAAACCGTTAGGCGGAGGACCTTCCCGTTACAATTAAAATCTCATATTTGGAGAGGCTTTCTTAGAGGTGTCTAGGAACCTATTGTTGCGAGTACCAATTGAAAAAAAAAAAAAAATTTTTTTTTGAATCACCCTAATATACACGATACGTAAAAACGATACGATGGTGAAGATCAGTGATCTGAAGGTGGAACAACTGAAGAGGTTGCTACGGGAAAGGCAATTAGCGACGACTGGCACGCGAGACCAGTTGTTGCAACGTCTTAGCGCATATGAGGAGTCCGACGAGGTGGGCATCCAAGAGATCAACGTTACGGAGGAGTCATCCGAGATGTCAACGGTGGCACAACTGCAGCAGGAGATGAAGCAGTTATGCGAGATGATGGCGCAGCTGCTACAAGCGCAAAACAACGGGACTGGTACAGTTAGCATGAAAGAGGTACAAACGGTACAAAACGCAAATAGCAACGATAGCGCAGTCGCAGTCAACGGCGGCGCAGGCGTTCAGAGTCATGCCACTGACGCTATTTCAACGAACGACGACAGCACGGTGGCAACTAACAACAACGTTACAACACGCATTCAAAGCAACGGTGATATTTCTGCGAACGGGAATATTTCAACGAACGGGAATATGCGACACGCGTCAGTTAAAGAAATTGCAAATACCCTGCCGGAATTTGATCCAACGAATAACGCAAGCATTACGGTAGAGCAATTTATTGATAGAGTCGATCGAGTAGTGGAAGCATATAGATGGGACGAGAAATTTTTATTGTTAGCTATTTACACACGTTTAAAAGGAGTTGCACGTATGTGGTTGGATGCATCACCCACATTACACACAACTTGGGAAAATTTTGCTGATGCGTTACGACACGAATTTGGTTCAGATCGAGACGAGGCAGAAATTCATTTCGTGATGGCCAATGCAACGAGGAAGCCAAAAGAAATCGTAAAAGAATATTGTTTTCGAGTGGCGGCACTAGGTATACGTTAAACTGAGTGAGGCAGATATTATACGCTATGCAAGAGCTGGGTTAAAACATAGAGAACTCCAATAAAGCATTGCAACAATGAAGTTCACAACAATGAAGCAGATGAGAGACGCCATCGAGGACTATTTCATTAATCGCGGAGGGCTAAGTGAGCCACAAGTACATCAACCAAGTAAGCGAGACAACAATAACGAAAAATATGCTGAGTCAACGAAACAAAATGGTGAATTTAAAGCACAATTGAAATGCTACAATTGCAACGTACCTGGACATTTCGCCAACAAATGTCCATTGCCGCAGAAACGACATCGCTGTACAACGTGTAACAAAGTTCATCCAAACGGAGGAAATTGTGAGAAGACGACAGTAACGTTACGACGACTTGGTGCAATCAACCCCGACGAATGTTTCAAGAAGTTAGTTTACATAAAAGCGCAACCGTATATCGCATTCATCGACACGGGCAGCCAATGCAGCATCATTCGTAGGTCAGTAGCCAAGCGCATCGACGATAAAGCCGTAAAATGCTGCTTACAAGTAAAAGGCATTTGCGGAGGGGTGCGTACGTTCACGGAGGCTATTACCATAGACATCACCATCGACGGAATCAACATCGAGACGCAAGCCTACATCGCTGATGACGAGTTACTAGAACAAGACGTTTTAATAGGTCAAGATGTTATCATCAATGCAAACACTACGCTGAAAATTGAAAATGGTCGCACAATATTCGGAAGCAGACGAGCAGTACAGACAACGGTAATAACTGAGAGCAATTTTTCCAAATTAATGTCCAATTTCAGCAATGAAGCAGAACGAAATAAGATACAAAGTCTTCTGGCAAGCTATGCCGATGTTTTCTCCAGTGGGCTGAAAGATATTGGCAAAACTGACGTAGTTCAAGCTAGCATCGAACTTGAGAGCAATCGCACCATATTTCAAGCGCCTTATCGTATCCCAGAACCGAAGCGTGATATTGTCAACAGGATGGTTGAGGAGTTGCTTGAGCGTGATATTATCACGAAATCGACATTCGAATACGCAAGTCCCGTGGTCTTAGTCAAAAAGCAGAATGGAAGTGATCGGTTATGTATCGATTATCGACGGATTAATAAGGTAACAAAGAAAGAGAATTTTCCAGTCCCGAATATTGAAGAACGGCTACACGAAGCGAAACGTTTCCGATACTTTTCGTCACTCGATTTGAATAGTGGGTACTATCAGATCAAAATGGCACACGATAGTAGGAAATACACCGCTTTTATCACGACGGACGGTCTATATGAGTTCAAACGCATGCCGTTTGGTTTAAAGAATGCACCAGCTGTGTTTAATAGACTCATGGCAGAAATCCAAAGACGGGTGGAGACGGGCGACATGCTGCATTATATGGATGACATCATAATCGGCAGCAATTCTTTCGACGAAATGTATACAAAGCTTTCTCGTATACTCCAAGTACTACGTACCTGTGGATTCACATTGAACGTTAACAAATGTGAGTTGTTCACGCAAACAATAACGTTTTTGGGACATCAGCTAACTCCTGAAGGCATCAGTCCGGGCAACGTCAAAACCAACGCTATCGTAAATTTTCCACAGCCGAGAAATGTCACTGAAGTACGAAAATTCTTAGGTCTCAGTGGCTACTTCCGAAAATTCGTCGCTGGTTATTCCATTATTTCTGAACCATTACGCAAATTGCTACGCAACAACGCCGCATTCGCATGGGGACTACAGCAAGAGTCAGCATTCAACGAACTCAAAACCGCATTATCATCGAAACCAACCATGGTCAACTACCGCATCGAAGCCGAACACGAACTACATACAGACGCAAGCTCTATCGGCCTTGCAAGCGTTTTGTTGCAAGTCGAGAACGGACAACTGCACCCGATCTTATATTTTAGTCGCTCTACTACAGACAACGAAAAACGTTTCCATAGCTATGAACTCGAAGCATTAGCGATTGTGGAATCATTGGAAAGATTCAAATACTACGTATACGGAAAGAAGATCAAAGTTATTACCGATTGCAACGCTTTACGAACAACGATGGAGAAGCGAGAGCTTATACCACGCATTGCCCGATGGTGGTTGAGAATCCAAGAATTCGACATTGAAATTCAACATCGACCAGGAGCTCGTATGGCCCATGTCGATGCGTTGAGCGGTGCACCTTATGAAGATGCACACGAAATAGATGCCGCTGATCTCAAAATTTCCAAGATGATTATCGACCAGGCAGATTGATTGTTTAGTGTTCAGCTACAAGACGAGAATATAAGAAACATCGTTAACGAAATACAGAATGAGGTGAAGCCAGAATATCCCGACTACGTTGTTGAACTGGGACGCCTATATCGAAAACACGACAACAAACTACTATGGGTTGTTCCAAAGCAATTAAGGTTCCAAATACTGCACGAATGCCACGATAAGGCAGGTCATATGAGCGTTGACAAAACAATGAAACGAATTCTCAATCTCTTCTGGTTTCCTCGAATGCGCAATTACGTAAAGAGCTACATCAACTCATGTGTGGGTTGTGCTTTAAATAAAACCCCTGGCGGACGACGTGAGGGTCGATATCACTACGACAACGTTAAGCCAATACCGTTCACGACAATACACATTGATCATTTGGGTCCGTTCCCTAAAAAGTTCAAAACGCAACGAGCATGTGTTGGTAATTGTAGATTCATTTACCAAATTCACAATCCTACGAGCAGTCAAGAGTACCGCAACAAGCCATGTAATTCCGGTATTGCTTGAGATCACGAGCTATCTAGGAATGCCTGAACGTATCATATCCGACCGAGGAACGGCCTTCACTTCAAAAGCGTTCCAAAAGTTTTGCGATGAAAACAACGTCAAACATATTCTCAACGCAGTGCCACGCGCTAACGGACACGCTGAACGAGCAAACCGCGTCATCCTATCCATGCTACTACCTTCTACTGATGACGAAAGACGATGGGACGACAAATTACGTCAAATACAATGGAGCATTAATACCAACCCGAATAAAACCACAGGTTGTACACCATTCCGACTACTTTATGGGTACGTGCCTCGAGACATCCTGCAGAATCAACTTATCCAGGCACTTCAAGACGATGATGTTGACCTGATAAACGACACCGACCTACAGCAACTACGAGTCGACACAGCTCAACGAATAAACGACGTAAGAGCACAAGCCAAGAAGCTATATGACGCAAAGCATAATCAACCGAAGACGTACAACGAAGGTGATCTCGTATTGACTACAAACGAACCAATAAGCTCCGGTACATCACGTAAACTAGAACCACGATTCAGAGGATCATTCATCATCACCAAAGTCCTGCCAAATGATCGTTATGTAATGGAAGACTTACCTCATGCCGAGCGAACGCAACGTCACTACAAAGCCGTATTTGCATCAGATCAACTTAAAACTTGGTGCATGTTACCACCAGATGATCCAGACGACATAGACGACATAGACAACGAAGATGAGAGCACCATGGGCGAGGGCGCCACATTGGGTCAGGAAAGCCGACTGTAAGCGATGGCAACTCTGTTGCCCATCAAGTGTCAAATAAAATAAAGCAAGTGGCAGCAACCAAAGACACAGTCAACGAGCAACCGTCAGCGAGTGAGCAACATAAACGAAATATTTGAGAACATCCAGTAAAGTTGAATAAGTGTAACATTTTTCTTATATTCACAATAAAGTTTTGTATTATTATATATAAGTGTTTGACTGTGCACACGAGTACGGTGTTTCTCTACACACCTATATGATGTTTTAAGAAGCTCTGCAAAAGAAATTGGTTGAGACATATTCCCACACTACAGCAAAATATTGGAAGTTAAAAAAAATGCTATCCTGCAAATATTAAGGTTGATGAAAGTTCTAGCAGTGTTGGATTGCAAGAATTACTTGATCACACTGTTTCAAGAATTTTTCAAGCAAAAACAAAAACTGAGATTGATGAGATTCCAAATGAGTTGAATTTAATAAGTAAATGGGGGTGTGATGGATCATCAGGGCACAGTGAATATCAACAACATTTCACCGATGAAAATGTTTCTGATAAAAATATGTTTTTAACATCTCTTGTTCCGTTAAAGTTAACTGATGCTTACAATGATTTTTATTCGTGTTGGGAAAATTCAGTACCATCTTCATGAAATTCGAATTTGTGAAAGAAACAGCAGATGTTATTAACAATGAAGTAAATCGGATAAATGCAGAAATTCAAAATTTAAAAACGACAGAATTCGAAATGTTCAACAAAAAGTTTGCGATATCTCATAGTTTAATTATGATGATGATTGACGGAAAAGTGGCAACAACAGTCAGTAAGAATTGCTCGATGGCTGTTTGTTTCATATGTGGAGCAAAACCTAATGAAATGAATAATTTGGATGCAGTTATTTTGAGAAGAAATTCAGCTGAAGCATTGAAATTTGGAATTTCGCCGCTACATGCTCGAATAAAATTCATGGAATGTATATTACATATCGGTTATAATAAAAGTTTCAAAGCGTGGAGGACAAATAAAGATACAAAAGAACAGAAAGAAGCTGTGAATGCTGCAGAAATGAAAAAAAATTTAAAATTAGTTCTGGGCTTAAAAGTCGATGTGGTGAAACATGGCATGGGAACAACCAATGATGATAATGTCTCTAGAAGATTTTTTGAAGATCCAGAAATAACCGCTGACATAACTGGTGTAAATGTAGACTTAATTCACCGCTTTAAAATTATATTAAACACTATAAATAGTAGTAAAAATATAGATGTTGGTAAATTCCATACGTATTGCATGGACACTGCAAAATTATATGTAGAGCTTTATCGCTGGTACTACATGCCCATCACTGTGCATAAAGTTCTCATTCATGGCAGCAAAATGGTATCTGAGGCTATATTGCCAATAGGTTTGTTTCCATTTTATATTTTTGAAAGTATTTTTTTAAACTTTATTTAATATTAACTTTTTTTTGCTAAAGGAATGTTATCCGAAGAAGCGCAAGAAGCAATGAATAAGGAGTATAGAAACTGTAGGCTATTCCATTCTCGTAAAAATTCACGTATTTCTACGAATGAAGATGTAATGCACTATTTGCAAATATCATCAGATCCTTATATTAATTCATTTAGAATGAGAAACAAATTAAAAAAAAAATTAGAATACCATGATGATGTTAAAAAATTATTGATTGAATGAAAAAAAAAATATTGTTTTTTTTTACTGCATTTCAATGGGAGGTGGGCGTATTGGTGGGCGTGTTATTGTAATTTTTGTATGAAACATTTTAAATGATATAAATTACAGTAATATAGAATTTGAAGGTTGTATTTAATCTATTTTAGAAAATATGGCACTTTTTTTGTTAAGGTAGTATGGGTGATGGGGTTAAAAGTGGGCCAAAGTTAAATTTTTATTTCAAATAATGTTTGTAACTATATAACATTCAAGTATACCAAAATTGAATGTTATACCTAAAGTATTACGAACAATACGGCATTTTACAAATTTCGACTGTATGGCAGGTGGGCGTAAAAGTGGGCGAATTTTTTAAATTTTTTTTTTAAACTGGAATTGTCTCAAAAATAACCTGTGCAAAATTTCAGAGCTCTACAATGACTCCTTGTATTTGATGCCGGCGTTGTCTCACTGTGCATCGCCGCTTTCATATGTGTTCTAACTGGAACATGTCCCGTTGGCATTCATGCGGTGAGGCTAAAGATTTTGGAGGAAGCAATATTTCAAAGTTGCAGGGAGGAAGATGAGTTAGAAACATCTAAACTCTTTCTTCAGATTAAGATTGAAGCCTCTCGGTGGTACTATCAGTTCGCACATTTTCCGATTAACGACCATTGAAATACGAGACTATACGTGCGTTTGAAAATAATGTCGCAAAATATAGTATAATTTGTGGTTATTCTAGATTGCTGGAATGCAGTTTTGTTTTCATGTGTTTTGCTAAATTTGTGTAAAATTTGAACTTTCCTTTCCACCGCCGTCCATGTTATATACTCGCATGTTTTGTATGTGCGTCATACATTTTCAAGACCTGTTTAATTGCTAGAACCGAGTTACAGAAGTGCAGTTTTACATGCAATTATTGTTAATAACAAGTCGAGATGTCGCTGCAAATGAAATAAATAAAAAAAAACAAACAGTTATAGAGTACTTTGTATAGAGAAATAAAATCAGTTTTTTTTTTTCATTTATAATTTCGATTTATGAGGTTTCCAATTTCTATTTTTTTATTAGATTCTTCATATTTAAAGCGAGCTGACAGTATTCACACGCTTTTATTGTATTCATAAAAAATTGAAAATGAACGATTTGAGAAATCTTTATTACGTCCGCAAACAATGACGCAGCATGGAGGGGCAGATTTTTTTACAATTTTTGTTTGCTTATTTTTTCATTGGACGCATTCAAAAAGAAAGCCAAATTTGACCTAATGCCTGCTGCTCTTTAGGTCAAATACTAAGCTTGCCGCATGCCGCAAATACAGATACGGGGAAGCTATGGATTCTGCTGTTGTGAGTGCGACTCGTATTTCATGATTGGTTTTGTAAATTTTTTCCTTGGACTATTTTTCTTTATTGAAAATCCTTTTTTCTGTGTGCGTACTTGTTGTTGGTTCATTCGCTTTGTTCCGTTGGTACTCATTTCTCTGCTGTTCATACCCATGGTTGTTGTCTTCTCTTGCCATCTCAACCGCGTTTTCGCATTTATTTTTTGTCCACATTTGTTTTGCATAGTCATTTTACATTCTGTCAAAAGCAACGCTGCCTTCCATTCACCATTTCTTGGTGAATGCACAAAAAAGCTGAAGTGATGATGAAGGAGAAGAAGAAGCAATAATATTGAAGCCGTTTCATTATGACGTGTGGCAACGTGGTGCAGGCACAAGTAAATTTTCTTTCTTTGAGTTTTGCCAGCTTCAACCATCCAACAGCTGCTGTTGCTTTTGTTTCATGTCTTAATTCATATTTCTTTTCAACTTTTTTCGTTGTTATTGCTGTTATGCTCTACCACTACTGCCGCTTTGTGTTGCTAGTGAATGGAAGCGTATGAACATTTGAAAAGTATGCCGACAAAGAAAGCCAATTTTTTGTAAAGTGTGGGTAAAGTCAAGTTACCATATTTTACTACTTTTCAAAATGGGAAAGCGAGTTGAGGTCCTTCCATAGCATAAACTCATAGACTTCGTAGTTTTCCATGAATACATACATGAATCAATAGTGTACAAGTAAAAATTAAATTTGACGTTTTGTGTTATCTAAATTTGCTGACAGCAAAGAGTTATCATTTGTTGAGGCTGAATTTGTTAGCCTTGTATAGCTGTCATACTTATATTTAATTAATAGAATAGCTAAAGTTGAGGCTCTCTTGAACATTTTTGTCTGTGTCGAAATACTGCTGCGCTCTACTCCAACTGTGACCATATTTATTTATACATACATATTTTTGCAACAATATAATTTTTTAATTTTCTGGGCTCTCGGCCATTTTATAGAAGACTCTAATTTATCGCAAAATTATCTTCTAATCGACTTGATTCGTGATTTGACATTGTCTTTTAAAGATAGTTTAGTGACAGTCGCTGTTGGATCTATGATACTAAAGGTAAAGCCGCAGTAGTAGTATCTGTAGTTTCTTATCTTTATCTTATGAAGAACATAAATAAAAATGAATCGCCAAAATGTATGTACGCTCATCATTTTCATACCACTGAACCAAATTTGATAATTCTTTTTTTAAAATGTTCGTTGAGGTTCAGGGATGGTTTATGCGGAGAAAAAAACTCGAAAAATTGCCGGAAAACCCCTAAAAATGGCCTTTTTCTTTTTCCCATAGAAGCGAATGAATGTTTGTTTATTAGCAACGCTAAGGGAACGACTGAACCAATCTTGATGAAATTTGCAGAGAATGTTCTGCGTGGATTGGGGAAGGTTTAGAAATAAAAAAACCTATATGCTTTTCTTGAGGAAAAGTTGGAAAATTGGACAATACCAAAAAGTTAATTTTTTCCATACAAATTTTTTCATCAAATTTTTTTGTTTTGTTTTTCAATTATTTAAATCGTTCAAATTTGGCGTTTGCTTCAAAAATTTTTGAAAATTATTCAGTGAAAATGTTATGTGTGTTGCAAACAAAGTGATCAATTACAGATTGAAATTTGTTACGATGCCATGAAGAGGTCGCGCTAATATCGGTCGGCGTTCTTTTTGGCATCAATATACATTAGCAGCCCAAGACACATGAACGAGTACTCCCAGGATGCGATGACATACGTGCAGTATTATGGGTCGCGTTCAATCAGAAAGCGATCGTCACGATGTCACAGCAAGACTTTTCAACAGCTTCGATGGACATTATCTTGATGCAACGCATATATGGTGCTGTTAGATGCTAGATGTACTCTGTTGAGTGGCAAAAGAGAGGTTTGCCGCTCGCACACATTCTTCTTTGGATGGTGGAAGGTGGTTACACCAGATCAAATTGATGAAATCATTCAATAATGCGGCAATTCCTGATGCAAAGAAAGATCCAGTATTATACGAAGTAATGAAAACCAATAAGGTTCATGGACCTTGCGGACACCACAACCCCACTTCGGTTTAAATGTCTGTCAATAAATGCACGAAACAGTATCCACGTACTTTTCTTTCGGAAACACAAACTAGAAATGATGGATATTCACTCTATCGGCGTCGCTCACCAGACGACAATGGCAGAACATTTAGCATTCAATTTAGAGGCGTGAGTATCGAAGTTGACAACACATGGATCGTACCATATTCGCCACCGTTGTCTAATTCACATTCAAAATTCATGTAAATGTTGAGTATTGCAGTTTGGTGTAATCTATAAAATACGTTTGCAAGTACGTCACCAAAGGAAGCAACATGGCGATTATTGGTCTTGAACGATACGGTCGATAAGTGACCTGCACTAAAGCGCTTTGCAGGATATTTACTTTTGCAATTCATGAACGTTTTCCGACTGTTGTGCGTCTCGCAGTTAATTTGGAGAATGGCAAAAGGTGTATTTCCACCCAGAGAATACAGTATAGCCAGTGGAAACATCGCCAGCAACAAAATTAACATTGTCGAGTTTTTTCTCAACTTTCGTCAGTGATCCGTTTGTGAGAACATTGCTCTATTCGAAAATACCTTGATATTATACATGGAATGTATCGTCGAATAGTTACGCAAAAAGCAAAGCAAACCAGTAGATTGACATCCAGGTATCTTATCAACTAATGCATTAGGACGAATTTACACAATCCACCCGAAAAACGACGATTGTTTCTACCTTCGGTTGCTATTGATTAATGTACGCGGTTCAACTTTATTTGAGTCATTGCTTACTGTGAATGGTATATGGGCAAGTTTTGGAGAAGTAAGCCAGCAATTACAAATGCTGGAACACGCTAATCACTGGAATGAAAATGAAGTTCGCAATGAAGACGACGCCAGTGGTATTTCTAAATTCTTTGGACAGGCTTGGTATGCCACCGCATCATTTGCGTCTCAAAGTAGGATCCGTCGTTATTAAGTTTTGCAATCCTCATGCGCCGAATACAAGGGGAGAATGCTTGATTCTACGAATTCCTTTGAGTTCTAACGATTTTCCATTTCAGTTCAAATGTATTCCGGCATAAATAAAGAAATGCTATGTTTTTCATACGGCCGTGGCGTGCTCACGAGTTGGAGAACCATCTTTTCTGTACGCTGGAACAGAAACCTAAAAACGTTGTTTATAAAGCTGCGTTACATTGAAAAAAAAAAAAATGAAATGATAAATTTAACTTTCTTTTCATTTCAAAATACATAATTTCACGCAGGACAACGGCTGCGGGGTCAGCTAGTGTACATATAAAAATGAATCGCAAAATGTGTTTGTAAGCGCATAACTCAACAACACCTGGACCAATTTTGCTAAATCTTTTTTTAAAGTGTTCTCTAAGGTTCAAGGAACGTTTTTACAGCAAGAAAAATTCGAATAATTGCCGGAAACCCCCTAAAACCAGCCCTTTTCTTTTTCCCCTACAAACTAATGAATGTTTGTTTATTAGTAACGCTGAGAGAACGACTGAACCAATTTTGATGAAATTTTCAGAGAATGTTCTGTGGGGATCGAGGAAGGTTTAAAAATAAAAAAATCTGTATGCTTTTTGTGAGGAAAAGTCGGAAAATTGGACAATTCCAAAAAGTTAATTTTTTCCATACAAATTTTTTTTATTCAATTTTTTTGTTTTGTTTTTCAATTATTTGAATAATTCAAATTTGTCGTTTGTTTCAAAAATTTTTGAAAATTATTCAGTGAAAATGTTATGTGTGTTGCGCACAAAGTGATCAATTACAGATTGAAATTTGCTACGGTAGGCCTTCTTTTTGGCATCAACTTACATTAGCAGCCCAAGGCACATAACCGAGTACTTCCAGGATGCGATGCCATGCGTGTGGTATTATGGATCGCGCTCAATTAGCAAGCGATCGTCACGATGTCATACCGCGACTTTTCAAACAACAGCTATGATGTTTGATGGACTTTATCTTGAAGAAACGTATATGTGGTGCTGTTAGATGCTAGATGTACGGTTTTGAGTGGCAAAAGAGATCGGCATCGCTCACCAGATAACAATGACAGCACATTCAGCATTAAATTTAGAAGAGTGAATATCGAAGCTGACAACACATCGCAGTTAACAACACATGAATCCTACCATATTCGCCACTGTTGTCTAATTCACATTCAAAAGTCTTGTCAATGTTGCATATTGCAGTTTGGTGAAATCTACAAAATGCGTTTCTAAGTACGTCACCAAAGGAAGCAATACGATACGGTCGATACGTGAACTGCAATAAAGCGCTTTGTAGAATATTTACTTTTGCAATTCATGAACGTTTTCCGACTGTTGTGCGTCTCGCAGTTAATTAGGAGAATGGCCAAAGAGTGTATTTCAACCCAGAGAATACAGAACAGCCAGTAGAAACACCGCCAGCAACAAAATTTACATTTACGAGTTTTTTCTCAACTTTCGTCAGTGATCCGTTTGCGAGAACATTGCTCTATTCGGAAATACCTTGATATTATACCTGGAATGCATCGTCGAAGAAATAGTTGCACAGGAAGCAAGGCCTGGTTGGCATAGATGGGCATCCAGGTGTGTTATCAACTAATGCATTAGGACGAATTTACACAATCTACCCGAAAAACGACGATTGTTTCTACCTTCGGTTGCTATTGATTAATGAACGCGGTTCAACTTCAATTGAGTCATTGTGTACTGTGAATGGTACGGTGTCTGCGAGTTTTGGAGAAGTAAGCCAGCAATTACAATTGCTGGAAAATGTCAATCACTGGAATGCAAATGAAGTTCGCACACTTTTTGCGATAATCATTTCGACGTATCAGCCTTCAAATCCGCACCTATTATGGGATACGAAAAAAAATAACATTGCCGAAGACATTTTACATCATCTTCGCTAAAACTTGGATATGGGTCAATTCCGGTTGATACTTCCAGTGGTTTGATATCAATTCCATTCGCCGCTTATCAATTCACGAAGGATGAACTCATCACGAATGTTTATCCGAATATTGCCCAAATTATTGTAACTACGATTCCTTGAGTGCACGTGCAATGTTAACTGCCAAAAATACCGATGTTGTTGACTTAAACTGGAAGATTCAAAGTCAAATTCTGGGAGACTTACGCTCAAAAAAATCGATCGATCGTTTTGACAATGAAGACGGCGTCGTGAATTATCCAGTGGAATTTCTAAAGTTTTTGGAAAGGCTTGGTAGTATGCCACAGCATCATTTGCGTCTCAAAGTTGGATCTGTCGTTATTATGTTCCGCAATCTGCGCTATCGAATACAAGGGGGCAGAATGCTTGATTCTAATAATTCCTTTGAGTTCTACCGATTTGCCATTTAAGTTCAAACGTATTCCGTTTCCAGTGAAGATTGCATTTGAGACGACAATCAACAGGAAACAGGATAGTCGCATAGTGTGTAGCATAAATTTGGAAATGCTATGTTTTTCACACGGTCAGATATACGTGGCGTACTCACGAGTTGGAAAACCATCTTTTCTGTATACCGGAACAAAAACAAAAAAATTTTGTTTATCAAGCTGTGTTACATTGAAAAAGAAAATGCAACGTTAAATTTAACTTTCTTTTCATTTCAAAACACATAATTTCACGCTAACAACGTCTGCGGGGTCAGCTAGTAGTTTTATAAAGATACAGAAGCGGGTTTCTTCTTACATGAGTTGTTGGTGAGCCGTTAACACGGAGTATTACAGAATAACATGACAAGAGCTCACGAGCAAAAGCAAAGACAAAGCATCAACTTAAGGAGCGTGAAACGTCTCCAAACAAATTAGCAGTCGATATGATATTTGTCGTGCTTAGTCACTCCGGACAGCAAGAAAAATGGCGAAATTACTTGGTTTCGACAGTATATGAGGACAATTCGATGGAGCTTCTGTGTCATTTCGTGACCGCTGAGAACACATAAAAGCGTAAAAATTGTCAGAGACCTTTTTGAAGAGCATTCAATTTCTTGCAAAATCTATGAAACTAAATATTTTGCTGTGATTTTAATTTTTCTATCTGATAATATGAAAATTGTAAGGTGAATAACCTTCCCTTTACAATTAAGAACTAATACGTGGAGAGAGGTGTCTAAACTTTTATTTTTCAGAGTACCAAACGAAAAAAATCGAAACTAATATTCATAAGAAGTTCGAATGAATTTTCATTAAATGATTTTTTAATTACAGTATTTGAACATCTCTTGACATGGATATCATATGCCATTGCATAAAAAGTATGAAAAACTTACATAAGTAATCAAATAGGATGATAAGATACTGAATAACATTTGTATTCAGTGACTATCTTGGTTAAAGTTTATTAAAATTATTTCTTATTCTATTTGATTTATTATTTTTATTAAATTTTCTTGTGCCGAAAAAGTTCTTTGGTTTTTGTTCAAATTTTCACCTTCTTTTGATGCGTTAATTTTTCCCTTTCAGTTCACTTACCTTAGTATAATTTTCATCTTTTCACTCCGGTTTCTCTACTTTTTTTGTTATTCAATTTTTCAGCAGCGCCAACGAAAAATTTTTTCAACTCAACTGAACAAGGCGCTAGACATATTGATATCCTTGTTATCGCTTATGTTGATGCTTTCTGTTTTCTTTCGTTGCCACATAAACTTCGTGGCTACTGCTTTCCGAAATGGAGTTGCTCTTTAGCGGGATTTGCTTCCCAACTATTGCACGACTCACCGAAGCATTGTTGAAAAAAAAAAACAATCAACAAAGCGAAAATTTTGTTGACTGAAAACATTTCGAAATGTTGAATTATTGCTGTAACAGTAGAAAAATAGAAAAATGTGAGTGTTAGTATAGGGGAGAAGGAAAGTTGGGGTATAAACATGTAGACACAGTGATAATGTGAAGAGTTCTGACGGTAAATGCTGTATTATGTTATGGAACGTAAGTGGTTTCATTTTAAGAGCTTGAGCAGAAGCCAACTTTTGCAAGAAAAATAAAAAATTAAAAAAAAAACGTAATCAAATTGTAAAAAATAAGGAATATACTTAAAATAACACGTACGGTAAAAATATGTATTTTTCCGTAATATATGTAATAGTCTGAAAAATATGTTCTTAGACAGCTTTACGAAAACGTCTTCAAGTATACTCTTAAGGGGTCAGTAGGGTAATCTTTTTTTTTGCATTTTCTGTTCCCTTGTACTCTTAGAATTAATGTAGAAACCCACTTTACCATTGGAAAGTTCCGAAAAAGGCCAAAAGATAATAATACCGCTCGACGTTCAGAGCTCTAGTAGTGCACACCTGGCACTTTAAACGCGTGTTTCTCAACCAGTGAAAAAACGCATCTCATTCATCCAGCTATTTCTCCAACTGATGTCAGTAGAATAGAATAAAAATTTCTATGGAAAAAAAATGTCAAAAAAACAGGCAGGATAACCTGGCCCCTGACCCTTTAATTGTAGTGGGAAGGTCCTCCACCTTTCAGTTTTGTTTTCCTATTATCATAACCTCGTTTCCAACTACTTGAAATTGAATGATCTGCAAAATGGCAAAAATTATTTTTATAACTCAAAAATCATTATAAATCGGGAAACTGATACATACAGGATTGTTGCTTTTGTTAATATCAAGTGCAAAATTCGCTATTAGAAATCTCCGCCTGTGTAATGGTCTGATTTTTTAACTTTAATACTGTAAGTAATTGTTTAGAGTTAATGCAGATTTTAAATTCCTAAAACTAAGACGTTTTTCAAGAAAATTTCTTACGCTTTTGTAATGTTTATGCTGCATCCACCAACTGTCGCATACATTGTGCGTGCAAAAAGTAGACGAGCATTGTAAATAAAATGAAAAATATTGAATTATTCATAAATATTTATTTTTCCGCCTCGAAAGTAATCCTTACACTTATTCCAAAGTTTGGTGTGATCATCTAGTGTCATCTCTTCGATCGACTGAAAATGCGGAAAAAGAAAAAATCACCCGGACTTACTGCCACGCCCATAAAACGCCATTAACCGATAACCATGAGGGCCATAACTAAAATAGTTTGTGTATGTTTGAACTATTGCATTGCTTTGATCACTTGTTATTGCGGTAAATATGGCGGCTGGTGACTGTTGAATGGCCAACTGTTGTTTCTTTTAATCATTTTGCAGTTTTTAACGTCGAAGTGGCGTGTACCATGTGCATGTTTTGGATATAAATTTTTGGAATATTTTTGAAATGAATTGTTTATGCACAACAACATTTTACATGGTCGTACCAGCATCTAGTAGTTTTTAAAGGCGTACTAAAATATAATATAAAAACATTTTATCGATATACGAGTACTACGAGGGATGCTATATATATTTCTGGCCTAATAATGAAAATAGATGGCCTAATCTCCATCAAGATTTATACACTTTTGCATGCGCTCAAACCAATTTTCGAAGCACTTTTTCCACTCCGATTGAGACACCTCCAAAACATGGTTTTTGAATGCTTCAACAGCATCTTCTGGCGACGAAAATCGTTGACCACGCATCATTTTCTTGATGTGTGGGAATAAAAAGAAGTCATTGGGTGCCAAGTCAGGGCTGTACGGCGGATGACCCATCAATTCGACGTTTTGGCCGGTTTGCTTATTCAAAGTATACATATATGCTTATTCAAAGTATATATATATATACCGGAGGATTCCCACGACAGCTGGTTCTACGCACCGGAATTGACTCGGATTTTATCCGACCAAGGGCTGTTCTTTCGGCGATCTAACCCCGTTTGGATCGGTGAGTGTTAATCTGTGTTTGTCGTCCTTAGAGCAACGCCTTGCAGCAGGGTTGCTCCGTATCCTCCTGACTCGTGCTGGCATTGAGTCCAACCCGGGCCCGGAGGAATTTTTCTGCTGCGTCTGCGCTAAAAGGCTCCATCCAAACTCCACCTCGGTCAGGTGCAATACATGCAATGGATGGAGCCATCTTAAGACCTGCTCAGGCCTTAAGACCCACAGGGAGTGGACCACGCGTTACGTGGCCCCGTGTTGTCTGCGCAATAATGCGATACAAGCCTCTACGGCTGTGCAACCTGCACACTGTTCGCGCGCCGCGTAGCCACTCAATCAGAGTGGCCAACAAAGGACCTCTGCGGTCAGGAGCTCAAACAGGCAACACAGCTCCCACTCTGACTTGTCCCTTGCAATTCCTGCACTGGCTGGTGCCACTTCCCGACGTGTTCCGGCCTGCACACCACACGTGAGTGGAGTGTCACCTACGTTGCCCCATGCTGCAGGAGTCTGCCCCCGCAACTCACAACAGTGGCGTCGCCAACCAACACCCCAGTGCGACAACCGCCCCCGCGGGTTCTGCAGCTGCAAAAATCACCACCAACACGTCACTCCCTCACCCCCAGGATCATTCACGGACACCCGCAACAAACGAGACTACTTCAATTCAACTGCAACGGACTCCAGAGCAAGATCGAGGAGATAGTTGTACTCATGAATCGGGAACGTATATTGATAGCTGCGGTCCAAGAAACCAAGCTCAACAGCCGCTCAGACCTTCTGAGTTGTGCAGGTTTCAACATCATTCGTAAAGATCGCGAGCGAGATAATGGTGGTGGCCTAGCCTTCATATTGCACAACACCGTGCAGTATCGTCAAATCGATGAAGACATCGACCCCAGGGATACTACCCTAGAATGTCAGGGCATAGCTATCCGGTCAGGCGATGTCGAGCTCGAAATATTTAATATATACATTCCCCCAGTTACATGTTGCCCTACAGGATATCACCCGAATATAGGCGCGCTACTTCGTGGTGAAAACCGTTTGGTACTAGGCGACTTTAACGCGCACCACGATCTTTGGCATTCCTGCCGATCGTAGGGGAATGGAGCTGGCGGAACAGATTGACGATTCGACATTCTGCACAATGAATGACGAAGCTCCCACCAGAGTTATGGGCACCTGTAATAGCTCGCCGGATATTACCATTGCTAGCGGTGGCCTGATAAACAGCATAACCTGGCGACCTATGCTAACTCTTGCATCAGACCATCTGCCCATAATTATCTCGATCGAGAAGCCTCCCGATTTCGTTTCTGTGGACAACCGTACCTTCATTAACTTCAAAAAAGCTAATTGGGTCGGCTTCACAGAATTCACTGAGAGCACCTTCAACGCTCTACCCATTCCTACGGACGTATGCGTTGGCGAACGTCAATTCCGCAAGGTGATCGCAGCAGCTACTGCTCGCTTCATCCCGGCTGGAAGAATAGCGGAAATCCGCCCCAATTTCCCAGCCGAAGCAGCTGTCTTAGCTAATGAGCGCGACACCTTACGCCATGCCGATCCCGGGGATCCCCGAATAAGGGATCTCAATTTGGAGATTCGGCGAATGGTAAATCAACATAAGCGGACGAAATGGATAGAGCACCTGAAGTCCTGCAACCTCTCCACCGGTGTGAGTAAGCTTTGGGCTACTGTCAAAGCTTTGTCTAATCCGAAGAGACACGACGACCGAGTTGAAGTTCAATTCAATGGTCATGCCTCTTCGGACCCGAAGAAGTGCGCGAGCTATTTTAGCCGGCAGTTTACACTGCACCCTTCGGTAGACAAGGCCAAGAGATGTGTTAACCGACGGCTGCGCAAAATGCCAAACAACTGCGCGCCACTTACTTTCACCGATGAGGAGGTTCAGGGTGTCATCAACAAGGCAAAATCCTCCAGATCCATCGGCCCAGACGGAATCAACATGCTAATGTTAAAGCATCTAGGCTCGACGGGAGTAAAATATCTCACCAAGGTCCTCAACCTGTCGCTCACCACTCTTCAAATACCCGATGTGTGGAAAGTCGGAAGAGTGGTCCCATTACTGAAACCTGGGAAACCCGCCAACAAAGGGGAATCTTATCGACCGATAACTCTCCTCTCCCCAGTAGTGAAGACACTAGAGACCTTGTTACTCCCGACCTTCACTCACCACCTGAGCCTAGCCAGCCACCAGCATGGTTTCCGCAAAGTGCACAGCACCACCACAGCACTTAGCGTCATAAACGCCCGGATAGTTCGTGGCCTCAACCAGAAACCACCCTGCGAAAGAACGATCCTCGTAGCGTTGGACATGTCAAAAGCTTTTGACACGGTCAACCACACAACGCTACTGCAGGACATTGAAAAAACCACTCTCCCTCCAGGGCTTAAGAGGTGGACCATGAACTATCTGAACGGTCGTCAGTCATCCGTACTATTTCGAGGTGAAACATCTAAACTTAGAAGAATTAAACAGGGGGTTCCGCAGGGTGGTGTCCTCTCCCCGTTACTGTTTAATTTCTATATCTCAAAACTCCCACAACCACCAGAGGGGGTTTCCATAACCTCGTACACTGATTACTGCACGATATTGACGTCGGGCAATGGAATCGATGGCATGTGTTCGAAAGTGAACAGCTACCTCTCCGACCTTTCTCGTTTCCTCACCGCACGGAATCTCCAACTTTCCCCCACCAAATCCACAGCGACCATATTCACAAACTGGACGAAGGAGTATAGACTTGAGCTTGAAATTGCAGTCGATGGCGTCAAAATTCCGACTGTCAATAACCCTAAAATTTTAGGCGTAACCCTTGATAGTCTATGCTCCTTCTCTCCCCATACGACCGCGATTATCGCCAAAGTACAGAGCCGCAACAAGATCCTCAAGTCGCTAGCCGGCAGCACATGGGGAAAAGACAAAGAAACGTTGTTGGCAACTTACAAGGCAATCGGCCGGCCGGTCCTCAACTACGCAGCACCGATATGGTCGCCTGGATGCAGTGGCACGCAGATGAGGAAACTACAGACCTGCCAAAACACAGCACTCCGGACTACGACGGGATGTCTCTTGATGTTTCCCATCGAACACCTCCATAGTGAGACGCGCATGCTTCCTGTAAAGGAGCATAATGAACTCCTCTCCAGGCAGTTCCTGCTGGGGTGTTTCCGTAGGAATCACCCTTGCAGCCATCTGCTTGGAGCGGAGCCGCCTCCTAGGAGCATCAAGAGTTCATTCCTCGACTACGTCGACGACATCGTACAGTACGCCGACCGCACTTCGGACGCTACAGACTTCAGACAGGCACTGACCGCCATTCACAGTGGAGCCATTAACACCTTCACCGACTCCCTTCCCGTGAATGGCGTTCTTGGAGTCAAAGCACCACCTATTGCAGATGAAGAGCTCCAGTTGCCGCGAGAAACGCGAGTGACCCTAGCGCAACTTCGTTCTGGGTACTGTAGCAGGTTAAACTCCTACTTATCCAGAATTGACCCCGACATATCCAATATATGTCCTGCGTGCAACGAGTCTCCGCATGACACTGGCCACCTCTTTGCATGCCCCACAAACCCAACCCATCTAACACCTTCCTCCCTTTGGTCCGACCCCGTCGAAACAGCGCGTTTTCTGGGCCTACCGTTAGATGACCTCGACGACAACACAGATAACCCTTACCATCCTAACGGGTATAAGCATATCCGTTAAAACAACAACAACAACGTTTTGGCCGGTCAAAAAGGCGCTGATTTGCGCCGATGTGTGTGAGGCATTGTCATGGTGCACAATCATTCGTCTTCTCTTGTTCGTTTTTCGAATTTCTCCAAAGACTTCAGGCAAACAAATGGTGGTGTACCACTCAGAATTGACCGTCCTACGTTGCTCAAGCGGAACAGTCGCCACATGACCAGTTTTTCCAAAGAAACAGGCGAGCATTTTCTTCGAAGGGCTTCTTCCACGAACAACTTTCGTTGGATTTGGCTCGTCGTGGAAGACCCACACGGTCAATTGCTGTTTTGTTTCGGGCTCATACGCATAGATCCATGATTCGTCACCTGTGACGATCTTATAAACGTCTTTTGAAGCACCGCGATCGTATTTTTTCAGCATTTCTTTACACCAATCCACACAGCTTTTTTTGAGCGATTGTCAAATTGTGCGGGATCCAACGAGAACAAACTTTTTTACGGCCAGGTGTTCATGCAATATCGAATGTATGCTGGTGGGAGAAATGCATAGGCATATTATGAGTTCACGTACGGCATGGATGTTTTCTGGCACAACGGCTGTTTTTGGACGACCTTCACGGAATTCGTCTTTGAGCGAGCGTCAGCCACGATTGAATTCATTGTACCAGTTTTTTACAGTGCTATAGGATGGTGCTTCATAGCCATACAAAGATTTTAGTTCATCGATGCACTCTTATCGTGATAATCCACATCGAAAGTTGTAAAAAATGATCGCAAGAAAATATTCACGAGTTAATTCCATTTTTTGGCCGAGATGAATTTTTTAATTCCCTGTAAATAAAACAATTCACTATTAAATGACAAAACGTTCTGAGTGATGTTATGCTAAAAAATGTCAAGCCTTCCAATGGAAATGTCAGATTGCACCTGGCAACACTTAGTGTTGCCTAGGCCAGAAATATATAGAGCAGCCTCCGTATACATTTTTTATTCATTCATTGCACCTTATTTCTTCATTCGTTATGACATTCATGCTCATTATGCGTCCGTTTTCTTAATAGGATGAGAGTTTTGTCAAAAACTTTGCCTATTTTTTATCTAGGATCATTAGCAATTTCCTACTGTCCTAAAAATTTTGGTTTTTTGTAGACAATGATGAAAGCTCAGTGATGTGACTTAAGTTTTAATAAGTTTTGTCATAGTGCTTACCCTTTGGGGCGTTTTCAATCGTTGGATCCAACCAAGTTGTCTATACGTAAGATACTCACCAGGAACTGTATTGTACTATATTCAAAAGCATAGCGATTTTTGCAACAAAGTGACAATATTTAGTCTAAGAGGGTCGCTCCAAACACAAAATTAGATCTTCAGAATGTTTGGTCTGGTTTAGTGGTTGAAGATGACACCGTTATTTTTCTATTTAACAAGAGAAGTAATACAGGTTTAACTGAGCAAAAATATATATTCCGCTTGTTTGCTACCTAATTTCGCCATTAAAACAGGAAAACGATCCCCGACGAAAATTACTTCATTGCGCAAATAACCAAAAAAATATATTATGCGTTCTTGACACCGATTCCAATTCAAAGAGCTACATAGCTTAAAAGCTAGAAGTATACATATATACGATCTCCATAGGAGCAATGACCAATTAGATGGCCCGTTATTAAGATTTCTCCCAACCCAAACATTTAAATGGATATGTTTTAGTGACTTCCCAGCAAGCATATTGGCAAGCGTTTTGTAAATTAAGATTGCAGCAAGCTTGCATAAATAAGAGTTCTGCGAATGTCGTTGACAATTTACTTGCAAATGCAAGTGTTTTGCGAACGTCGTTGACAATTTGCTTGCAAATGCAAGTGTTTTGCGAACGTCGTTGACAATTTGCTTGCAAATGTAAGTGTTCTGCGAACGTCGTTGACAATTTACTTGCAAATGCAAATGTTTTGCGAACGTCGTTGACAATTTGCTTGCAAATGCAAGTGTTTCATAAATTTAAGCAAAACGTGTAGTTCTCGCCGCAAAAGATTGTGCTAATAAGTTGTGTTAATAAATTATGTAAAATTGTTCTTAAGTTGTTAAATTAAGTGCGTTTGATACTTTTAATTGTCATTTGCTATTAAAAAAGGTAATAATCGACTTATTTAATGTCTGCAGCAAAAAAGAAGAAAAGTGTTGTGCGCAGCAGCTTCGAAATTTTTGAACATCTATGGAATTTTTGAACATCCTGAGAACTTTTATTTAGTACAAAAATTAATTTTCAAACTTATTTCCACATCAAGATCTGCTGATAATGATTTTGTACTTCACGGGCTAAGGGTACAAGACTTACATAACTTATATGATAAGCCGTTTCAATCATTATTTTTAATATTTACCGTGCCGAAAATCTCAGTTTTAACAAAACACCGAATCACCATACGCTTGACGAAGTAACATCAAAAGTTATATGCTTCTACACCAGATCGTCTTATATATTTGTGCCACTCATAGCAGATCATGCCGCAGAACAATCTCAATTACATCGTCGACCCCATTAATGATGACATCGCATCCTCACAAACTATTTATGTGATGCAACCAAGTCCAAGCACAACAACAACTTCTTTGGAGAGTGCAACGTCGTCGGGTAAGATATTTATTTTTAAAGGATACTTTTAACATAACACCGCAACACTTTTCTCATATTTGTTTTATATTTTTTTCCGCAGCAATT
The DNA here is from genome assembly GCF_023373825.1 of Bactrocera dorsalis. Lineage (NCBI taxonomy): Eukaryota > Metazoa > Arthropoda > Insecta > Diptera > Tephritidae > Bactrocera > Bactrocera dorsalis. The sequence goes on from NC_064305.1 coordinate 37,554,498, forward strand.
CAATCAGTAATCATCGACGCATGTCAAAAGGCTGTTGAAAAGGTGAAGGAAAAAAAGAAGCTAATATTGTTGCGCCTAACAGAAAACGTTTAGGGGATGCGCAAAGAAATCATTGATCTTAAAAAAGCGGTATCACATAATAACGCTACTATTATACCAAGCAAGCCGTATGCTAATATTGAAGACTTCCTCAATTTTGAGAAAACTATTCTGGAAGATATAGATAAATTTTCCTTTCTGGTAAGAATTTAAATTTGAAATATCCGGTGACTGTATACTGATGTCGATTTTATTTATATTTTTAGAAGGCAGATCTAAAAAGATGGTCAACATCCAATTCGAGAAAATTTGTTACGAAAGCGTGGCAGAAGATTATGACTGACAACGTTGCTGAGAGCTTTTCCTGGCGAGGAACTGCAGATAAGAAGTGCATTAGGGCCTTCACTGTCGCCACTGCTATTCATCGTAAGTGAAATACGTTTAAAAGGTTTCTAGTTACATTTCTATATTCATATTTAAATTCTATTGCAGAAACTTTCGCTGAAAATGGAGGCAAGGAAGAGGACTTTGTGTTTGCCTCTAAGTCATATTTCCAGTACGCAAAAAATCGTATTAAAATTAAAACAACAAAAAAAGTAAACTAAAATACTAAGTAGTAATGATTTTTTAAATGAAAAAACAATGAAGTTCCTATTTTTATATTTTAATGTAATATTATTCTATGAAGAAACCAAATTTAATATTAAAACTGATTTTTTAAATGTATCAATAAAAAAACATATCCAAAACAAAGTAAATGTTTAAAACGCTTACTTTTTTCATTAAAAATACGTGTTTTAAGCATTTTCAAAACGTGTTTTATAAGCATTTAGAAAACGTGTAATTACGCTACTTAAAAAACATGTTTTGCAATTGTCTTTTAAACGCTTATAAAGTTGGGTCCTTTTCGATTATAAACCCCTTGCTTTGATGTCTTTTGTAAAGGTCACAGCAACGTTTTATAAGTGTTTTGCCTACATTTGAACGCTTACAAAACGCTTATTTTTATATGTAAATGCTGGCTGGGCTTGCATACCCGTCAGGAAGTATTTGTTGTCGCCGTGAACATTTCGAGCTGTTGTTCAGGCGATGATTTTCGGTGCTGTAAACATCTTTTGGTGGTGGTAAGCGGATGTTGGATGGATAACAGTTATTGTATAACCTAGTAATGTACGATTATTGCTTTTGTTGTTATTTGTGCATCTTGGGTATTTGGTTTTCGCCTTCTCTCAGCCCCGGTTAACATTATTGGAAATGTTACAATATTTATTATGTCAGCTTTTGTTATTGTTGCAAATGATATTCTCAATTTATTGCTGTTGCAGTAATTTGCTGTTTTCTATTTTTTCTTTCTCATTTGCTGATAAATTTCATTTTAATGTCAAAACAATTTGCCACAATTGTGTAAAGCGGAACAGAGTGCGAGAGGAAGAGAGATTAAGAAATTGAGGTAAACAAGTCTGACACACATGGCGCCACAAGAGTATAGCATACCGCGTATTCGTGCTTGATTGCAAATTCTATTATATGTGTATTACGGCCCTGTTGGAAGCATGGTATAGAGGAGTAGGGAAAGTCCCATTCACCATAGAAAAAGAGCCATTCACAGTACTTAAGCTACCCCTCAAGTGTACTTTTACAATAACAACATCATGGCCACCTCTGGTGAATAAGGGTGGCGAGAGGTTAAAACGGGTTGCAGAAAGCGAAAATGCTATAATATTAAATTATAAATTTATAGTACTATATTTGTACATTTATAAATACTATTTTCAATTTTTGTTATAGAGTAAAGATTTTAGCTGTTATAACAAAAATTAATTATACCTTCATGATATAGATAAATATGCTATATATTTTTAAGCGTTTTAGTTAACTTATTCATGGACAAAATGGAAATTATATTTGATAATGAGTGGACCATAAGAGATAACTATTGTGAAAAATTTGATATTACGTACCATAACAATTCGTCTGAACAGTAAAACACATTTTTTATTGTAAGATAAATCAAGAGATAATTATAATAGCCATGTTTTCTATATTTTAATTATAAATTTTTGTAATCACAAACTACGTACACGTTTTAAATGTCAGAATTTAGCTATACGCCGGCGATCAGGAATCCTACTCATTCCCAAATGGAGTGTTTGATTATCCCAACAGATTTACCACACTATTTTTTAGTTCTAAGCTAAGTTTTTAAATAAAAAGGATTCTTAAAGAAATTATTTTTTGAATTTGCAATATCTATATAGTAGTAAAAAGTAGTTTAAATTAGCTCACTCAACACTATTTTGCCATGCTCAGTAGCGATACCGGCATAGTATTTAAAAAAATAAATGATTGTTCGAAATATATTCCGTTTGAAGTTATTCAAATCGATAATAACTTGTTTGGCCCAATTAAAAATACAACTCAAATTCCTTAACACTTAATAGCGGCTCATTATTAGCCAAATTACATTTATTTATTTTTTAAAGTTTAAATATCAATATTAGCCAAATTACATTTATTTGTTTTTTAAAGTTTAAATATCAACTTCCACACCATTCATAATCGACCATAATTCACTAGATGTAAAGACGAATTGTAATTCGCGTAGATGCAAATGTTTCTTTTCAAATTGCTGTTTAGTCACCAACGCTGTCAACTTTCATTTGATGAGTGTTGTTTATTATTTTCGTAGTTCATCCCGATGTTCTATCGGTTTTGGTGGAGCTGGTTCCCCCCACTCCCCAATTCGGCATCATAATATTGCGCAGCACGATATGGTCATAATTCTCATGGTACTTGCTCTTCCATTGATTGTACACCAAAATTCTTCAACCACGGTATGTTGGAGGGAACGACATCGGTAATACATTCGTGAACTTGGCTTCCAATAAGAAGGTAGGATCACAACACATGTCTTAATGACGTATCCCCACCATTTTTCATCTTTGCGCATAACAGGATGAAACCAGTCAATTAATTCGCTCAACTGGTAACGCTATGGTCTGCAAGGTGGGTGTTTAGCTATTAGAAAGTATGTAAATTCAATTTTGCTCAAAACCTACCCAACAGCCTGATAAACCTGACCAGCAGTACCGGGATTCTAAGCGCAATTTACAATAGGTTATGCAACATCCGAATGTGCTCACCGTAGTATTTGCTCTTCAAAAAGTTGCTTCCACCCTCAAGCACAAAGCTCATTGGTTTGGGACTAGCGTTCTACACCAGCTCCTTTGCTGATTCTATAAAGAATTTAAAAAATACATGGTAAATCTTTTGATATAAAGTTTAATTTTAGCTTACCTAGCAATGCGATCTCTTACACGAGAACGCCATTTAATTTGATAACTACATTTGAGTATCTCTTAAATCATAAAATTGTAACAGCACCAGACCCATTACGCAGCAATATTAACGTGGCCATGTTTGGTTATTTCGTACTTTTATTGGAATAAAATCGCAGCCGATCTGATGTTTATCGTCCCATGAAAATTGTAAACACTTTTTATAGATTAAAATAACTAAATAAACCATCGCAAAGGATTTAACCATGAAATAAACTAAAACAAATTGTCTTTGCAAAAACCTTCGTTGCGATGGCAAAAATGTAAATATGGCGGTGAATGAGCATAATCTAGACCCCACTATTCCGCATGGTTGCTTATTTGTTCGTAACATTTTTCTGTGGTGAACATTTATTGACTTACCACAGTTAAAAAGAGGCATAAATAAAAAACTTAATTTTTCATGTATTTGCTCATATTGTTCTCATCTTTAAGAATATATATTAAAATAAAACGATTTTCTTTTGAAAATATATTAAACTTTTACATATAACCAATATTTTTGGGACAACTTTTCCATAAATTTTAAGAAAATAACACAATGCAACCATTTTCCGGTTAAAAGTCGGCCATCTTGGATTCAAATAGAAACTCAACCCCGGACTACACTTGGCGTTTCTACAGTGGCACCTCTCAGCTGTGCCTTTGTTTACATAACATCAGCTGATAGTGACTTTACTCCTCCTCTACGTTGGTTGGAAGTATTAAAAAAAATGAGATAGCTTTGCCAGTCTTCAAGTTCTACTCAGATATAAAGGGCCTGGAAATCTTAAATTCTTAACAGAAACTTTAAACTTTTGGCTGAATTACACTAATTGTAGTACTTGGGCTTTTTTAAGATTTTATGGTATCCTTAATATGAAGTATTAAGGCGATATATACCATTTGAATTAAAAAAAAATCGATTTTCATACTTTTGCAACCAGTTGCTACAGATTTTAATAGTTTTGTTCACTTAACGGTTGTACGTATCACCTAAAACTAAACGAGATAGATACAGGGTTATGTAAATATAAATGATCAGGATAACGGGAAAAGTTGAAATTCGGTTTACTGTCTATAAATATATTAAAATATATGATGAAACTTGGTATTCGGGATCCTTAGTATAAAACGGGCGTAATCGAACCACTGCCACCCCACAAAACACCATTAGCCGAAAACCTATAAAGATATAAAAGCTGTAATTTGGTACAGTAATGTACATATCTCCTAAAACACTTAAGCTAAAACAACCAAATTTGGTGGGTACAAATCCTGGAAGGACTTCTCCCAACAGTTTGAAAATAGCTGAAATCTGAGGATAAACCGCTCACTTCCTACATAACGGTACTATTAAAAACTACTAAAAGCGCCGTAAATCAGTAACTAAATACGTCGGCGACAGTAAATTTTAGCAATAAGATGGTAGGATAAAGCTTTTGTTGGAGTCGGTGTTGTGAGAACTAAATATCTTATAGAATTTAGTCCACACAAAGGCCCACCCTATTGTTCACAAGCATATATACGCAGCGGTAAAACCACGCCACGAAGATGGAGAAACCAGACATGCAGATAAAAGGACAACAAGAATGCATACGCAGCGGTAAAAACACGCCACGCAAACCAGACAAGCAGACGAAACAACAGCAAGCATGCATACGCAGCGGTAAAATCACGCCACCGCCAGCAACACACGCCATCCTAGCAACACACGCCATCCCAACGCAACATGTTGCGAATGTGCTAGCACGCAACACAGGCTTGGTGGGTAGTTAGATGGCGGATGATCAGTCAGTCAGCACGGGACTGTGACAGCGTACGCAAGTCCGGGCATCAGACTATGCAGTGAGTTTATCCTCTGGCTAGTCTTGGTATCCTGACTTGTGAACGCCGTATGTTAAGGGTGAGCTCGGTAGTGAGTTTATCCTCTGACCGACTCAACCGTTAACATCGCGGTCGCTAAGACAGTCATCCGTGATCCGGGATCTTTAAAGCGTGTGATTTAAGTCGTCAAGTGAGTGACACCTACGCGAGCGTCGGCAGAAGTAGCCGAGCGTAGTCAGCAGAAGCAGCAGCGTGTGATTTAAGTCGTCAAGTGAGTGACACCTACGCGAGCGTCGGCAGAAGTAGCCGAGCGTAGTCAGCAGAAGCAGCAGCGTGTGATTTAAGTCGTCAAGTGAGTGACACCTACGCGAGCGTCGGCAGAAGTAGCCGAGCGTAGTCGGCAGAAGCAGCAGTGCGTGATTTAAGTCGTCTAGCACCCAGGAGCGCAGCAGAGAGGGGAAACGGTATTGCCCTAACGGGGTACATCGAACCGTTACCCTAACAGCGCCGTCCTCGGGCGACGACTGTACAACGTAGGAGACGTGGATTAATATATTATATTAGGTATTAATATAAGATTGAAGAAATAAAGAACGATTCGCAGAAGAGCCCCAACATTTACAAATTTATTGTAACGAACCCTGGACACGGCGAGTATACCTCAGCAATTATACTTGTAAGAAGCAGGGGCAGCAAAAAGCTTCGTTACAGTGTGAAAATTAGAGGATGGGCGTGGCACTGCCCACTTTATGGTGAAATCCCACATTTTCCTTTTACATTCTTTTGTTACATTCACATTCGGACAACAATCATGCCTACTTCCCATATAGCACAATTTTAAATTCCATTTGCTTCGCTCAGTACACAGAAAACTATCAACACAAATCAAGAAGCAATTAATATAATGGGATTAAACTTTCCCACCGTATGGCCAAAAATAGTATATAATTGAAATGAAAGGAAAATCCTTCCCTTATAATGGTTTTTTAGCGTGTCTTACTCATAACAATATATCATTATCTAAAGTAGATAAATTTGACCGAAAACTTGGTCTAGCCCCTACATAGTTAATATTAGGATTTTTGAACATCCGGCAGACTTCACTATATATGATTGATTTTACACCTTAAAGTATTTTCCTAGCTTTGATTTTTTTAGTATAAAATATTCGGTTGCACCTGAACTTAGCCAATCTTAGTTGTTTTTTTTTTTTAATGTACATTTATTTAAGAATACACACAGAAAATTTCATATCATTCTAGTGAATATCGAAGTTACACCCAAATATGGAAAAGCGTTTCAGAGTGCATGGAAGCATTACTTCCAAATTTTAAAGCGGTTTTTTTTAAAATAGTGTGTTCAACGTCGGTGACCAACATTAATCAAAAACGTCTAAACCGATTAACCTCAAACTTTAACACGAGCACGATAAATAATTTTTTTATAAACCATTTGATGCCGCAATTTGAAACCGAAAATTGTTTGTTTTTTGAGACATCGCAATTTTGTCAAAAAATTATATTTTGCTTATACTTTTGATTTGCTGTGCTAAAGTAATGTTAAATACTTTACCGAAAACATAAAATCAAAAATTAGCTTTGGTCCGACTAATCTCATGTTGCTTGAAAAGGATAAACTACAGTTCTATAGTATGGGTCTATTCTGATTTCTGAACAGTTCTTAAAAGCTACAATCGCAAATGAAATATTTTTGTAAATTTTTACATAAACAGATATCACGTTAGAAATATTTATGTGCATTAGCACCAGCATACGAATGTATGTATGTAGTCTTAAGCATAGATATTTTTTACGAATACCCATTTCTATCAACACTCTAATTAATGTTCATTTCAAGAATATTGATTACTTTATTTAATATTTAATGTATGCAATACAAATTTTGTACTGGCTATGTTAAGGATCACAAATGATCCTAAAGTAATTCTATATATTTGGTTGTCAAAAAAGTCTTGCGGTATTTTTATTGATTTTTTTTTTATTGAAATTGAAATGAAGTTTTGATGACTCATGCCCAGCTCTTGACCGATGCTACGGCTGCTACTATGCCTGTCTCTTCCGACCAATTCAGCAATTTTATCGCAATTTTCGACGTCAGGCCTTCCGGAGCGTGGCGCATCTTCGACCACCTCTATACCAGAACGAAAACGTTGAAACCATCGTTGTGCGGTGGAAATGGAAACTGTATCGGGTCCAGAAACTGCACAAATTTTATTGGCTGCTTGAGATGCATTTTTGCCTTTATCGTAGTAGTACTGTAAAATATGCCATATTTTCTCTGTATTTTGCTCTATGTTCGCGACGCTATAACTCACGAACGACTTAAAAGAAACGACAATCAATCAAATACGCGCGTGCTTTCCAAAAAGGTACAGCATAACCCGATGCGACGAATAGAACTAGAACTACGCGCTTTCAGCGCCAACTAGCGAAAATACCGTAAGACTTTTTTGACAACCTAATATAAACCAAGTAAGGAAGGGCTAATTTTGGGTGTCACCGAACATTTTATACTCTCGCATGATACATACATACGTCATTACATATTTTTTTATTTTGCTGTAAAATTAATAAAATTAGTAGTTCCTGAGATATGGTTTTTGGTCCATAAGTGGGCGACGCCACGCCCATTTTCAGTTTTTAAAAAAGGCCAGAGTGCAGCTTCTTTCTGCCATTGCTTCCGTAAAATTTAGTGTTTCTGACATTTTTTGTTAGTCGGTTAACGCACTTTTAGTGATTTTCAACATAACATTTGTATGGGAGGTGGGCGTGGTTATTATCCGATTTCTTCCATTTTTGAACTGTATATGGAAATGCCTGAAGGACACGGCTCTATAGAGTTTGGTTGACATAGCTATAGTAGTTTCCGAGATGTGTACAAAAAACTTAGTAGGGGGCGGGGCCACGCCTACTTTTCCAAAAACATTACTTCCAAATATGCTCCTCCCTAATGCGATCCTTTGTGCCAAATTTCACTTTAATATCTTTATTTATAGCTTAGTTATGACACTTTATAGGTTTTCGGTCTTCGCCATTTTGTGGGCGTGGCAGTGGGCCGATTTTGCTCATCTTCGAACGTAGCCTTCTTATGGGGCCAAGAAATACTCAAGTTACAGCTTGCACGGACGGATGGACAGACAGACAGACATCCGGATTTCAACTCTACTCGCCACCGTGATCACTTTGGTATATATATGTAACCCTATATCTCACTCTTTTAGTTTTAGGACTTACAAACAACCGTTATGTGAACAAAACTATAATACTCTCCTTAGCAACTTTGTTGCGAGAGTATAAAAATGAATCGCAAAATGTCTTGGTAAGCGCATAACTCAAAAACGCCTGGACTAATTTTGCCAATTCTTTTTATACTCTCGCAACAAAGATTCTAAGGAGAGTACGAGTATAATAGTTTTTTTCACATAACGGTTGTTTGTAAGTCCTAAAACTAAAAGAGTCAGATATATGGTTATTATCACTCCAGTGGTCGTGCCCCTATTTGTGCCGTTAGTAGTCGCGCGTACTAAATGTGTAGAACATTTTAGACATAAAGGTTTGAAACGAAATATTCGTAAATAAAAAATATATTTTAATAATAATAAGTAACAGTTTATTATAAAACCAAATCAACCAAAAAATATTCATTTTAAACATATTAGGAACTTAAAATCAGACTTCTTGCGAATAACTAAAAAATAACGTAAAATTTTGACTTCCAATCCAAAATGACTAATTTTTTATTCGCTTATATCTAACAACTCCGATTCTTCATTTTAAGTGCAGTCTGGACAAAGAGGAAACTGATGATCAGGACAAATCCATTTTTGACAAGTGTAGCATTGCTTTCTTGTCGACTTTTGTCGCGCTTTGCCACAAAAGAAACATTTTCCGACTCGACCGGTATTTGGGGGTTTAACTGGACCGGGATTCATTGCCGGTGGATCATTTAGGCCCAAAAGAATTATAGCTTTCATTTTTATAGATTTTGTAACACTTCCAGTATCTATTCTCCGCTTTATGCAAGGAGCCACGAGCTCGAAACCAATTTCATGTAAATAATTTTTTTCGTGGCTTGTTACTGTAGCCATGGTTTATTTCATGTATAACATAACCGTTTATGGCACTTATATTCATCAAATCGAAGAATACAGTAAGAGGCCAGCGTTTAGAATTTCTGGAGACATCGTAAGAACCGCACATCTTGTCCACAATATCCACGCCATATTTGGTATTATTATAAAATGTAATCATTTCTGGCTTACGTTTATCTCCTGTGTGCGAGTCGATATTGCCGTCATAGTGCATAGAAGAATAAATTAGCACTACCTTATTTTTTTTTTGGAACATATGACACCTTCTTTTTGAAAGCCAAATACTGAATCGTTTTCTTTTCTATCTTTGATATTTTTAAAACTTTGTGGAATTTGCGGCTTATTTTTTTTACAGTGCCAACAACAGTGATCTTTTTACTCACAAGCTCTTTGCAATGATCTATGTATATTCGTGAACCAATTGGCCATAGTAACAGTGCGTCCCGAATGTTTTACGGTCCTATTTTTCTTCTTCTTTACTGGCGTAGACACCGCTTACGCGATTATAGCCGAGTCAACAATAGCGCGCCAGTCGTTTCTTCTTTTCGCTACGTGGCGCCAATTGGATATTCCAAGCGAGGCCAGGTCCTTCTCCACTTGGTCCTTCCAACGGAGTGGAGGTCTTCCTCTTCCTCTGCTTCCCGCGGCGGGTACTGCGTCGAATACTTTCAGAGCTGGAGTGTTTTCATCCATTCGGACAACATGACCTAGCCAGAGTAGACGCTGTCTTTTAATTCGCTGAACTATGTCAATGTCGTCGTATATCTCGTACAGCTCATCGTTCCATCGAATGCGATATTCGTCGTGGCCAACGCGCAAAGGACCATAAATCTTTCGCAGAACTTTTCTCTCGAAAACTCGCAACGTCGACTGATCGGTTGTTGTCATCGTATAAGCCTCTGCACCATATAGCAGGACGGGAATTATGAGCGACTTATAGAGTTTGGTTTTTGTTCGTCGAGAGAGGACTCTACTTTTCAATTGCCTACTCATTCCGAAGTAGTACCTGTTGGCAAGAGTAATCCTGCGTTGGATTTCCAGGCTGACATTGTTGGTGGTGTTTACGCTGGTTCCAAGATAGACGAAATTATCTACAACTTCAAAGTTATGACTGTCAACAGTGACGTGAGAGCCAAGTCGTCGAGTGCGACGACTGTTTGTTTGATGACAGGAGATATTTCGTCTTGCCCTCGTTCACTGCCAGACCCATTTGCGTTGCTTCCTTGTTCAGTCTGGAGAAAGCAGAACTAACGGCGCGGGTGTTCAGACCGATGATATCGTGTTGCTCAACGCCAGTTTACACAGCCGTATTAGTTTTGCGGGGATACCAAATTCAGACATCGCGGCATAAAAGCAGCTCCTTTTCGTGCAGCAGCTTTGAAATCGACGAATAGGTGGTGAGTGTCGATTCTCCTTTCACGGGTCTTTTCCAAGATTTGGCGCATGGTGAATATCTGGTCAGTTGTTGATTTACCAGGTCTGAAGCCACACTGATAAGGTCCAATCAATTTGTTGACGGTGGGCTTTAATCGTTCACACAATATGCTCGATAGAACCTTGTCCGCGATGTTGAGGAGGCTTATACCACGGTAGTTGGCGCAGATTGTGGGTTTACGGTCCTATTAGACTGTTCATATGGACCTGGCGGCTGGGCACCTGCATATATTTCCAAATGGTAAGAGTACGGTACTTTAGCGTCAGCTAACAAATAGATTTTTATACCATACTTGACAGGTTTGTTTGGGATATATTGCCTGAAACTGCAACGTCCACGAATAGATATAAGCTGTTCATCTAAAGTCAGGTATTCACCAGGTATAAGTTGTTTCTGAAAGTTGGCAACAAGTTTCTCGAAAATTTCTCTCACAGGAGCCAGCTTATCATGCTCTTGACGTATTCTTCGGTCTCTTATATCGTCGAAGCTGATTGCTCTTAGCAGGAATCTAAAGCTGTTTTGCGACATGCAAAGATAAATTAATTCAGTGCCTGTACCTCACTTTACGTTCAAAAACTCTTTCAAATTCAGTCTTCCAGATTTCTGACAACCCATCACAAACAGCATACCAAGAAATGCTCTCATTTCCAAAATATCTGTTAGTTTAGTATCTCTATCTCTGGAAAATTTAGATTTTACTTGTGTATATACATTGATGTTAGTGGAGTTTACTATGATTTCCATGACGGAGTGGTCAAAATACATTTCAAAACATTCTAGCTCAGTCTTGGCATTTTTTGCTGCGTCTTAGGCCCTGCATGTTCTCTAAGAATGTTACAAGCCCGAGTTCTTGTGACTGGGTAAGGATTTTTCCTCCACTTAGTACCATTTTTAGATGTGAAATATAGATTTCCGAGGGAACTTAGTGGTATATCATCATCGGATTCTACAGTATATCGGATTGCTGAGTGACTTGTTCAACATTTTCTAAGCCAGACTCGCTGTTACCTGCTTCCTGTTCTGTGTCCGTACTATGTGGAGATTCTTCCAAGCAGTCTTCGTCTAACAAATCATCTTCATAATCACTCTTCACTAAATTTTCATCATCAGTGTCTTCTTCTTCCAGCCATCTACAAATTCTTTCTTCTTCACTGCGTGAAGCCATTTTTCTGAAAAAAAAAATCCCCGCTCTAGTTACTGCTAACATTCTAATTATCTGTATATGTATATGATAAGAACTTCAATAAACAACAAATAAACATATTCCGCCGCTCGCAAAAAAAATGTCACGCCAGTGGTCGCGCGTACTACAATAGTAGAACTTTTCTTTTGGCTTCAAAAATCTCTAACACTCGCTAGCATCGGTCGCCGAAAACACACTGAATGTGTTTGTTGTTTACTAATAGAGGACTAATGAGACTGTCCGTGTAACGTAAATGACGGATAATGAAATCTCGATTATCACTTTATCATGCGAGAGTATAAAATGTTCAGTGACACCCGAACTTAGCCCTTCCTTACTTGTTTTAAAATGTTCGTTGAGGCTCAAGGATGGTTTTTACGGCAAGAAAAATTCGAATAATTATCGGAAAACCCCTGAAAGCAGCCCTTTTCTTTTTCCCATACAAACGAATGAATGTTTGTTTATTAGTAACGCGAAGGGAACGACTGAACCAATCTTGATGAAATTTTCAGGGAATGTTCTGTGTGGTTCGGGAAAGGTTTAGAAATAAAAAAAAGGTATGCTTTTCGTGAGGAAAAGTCGGAAAATTGGAATATTCCAAAAAGTTAATTTTTTCCATACAAATTTTTTTTTCACTTTTTTATACTCTCGCAACAAAGTTGCTAAAGAGAGATTATAGTTTTGTTCACATAACGGTTGTTTGTAAGTCCTAAAACTAAAAGAGTCAGATATAGGGTTATACATATATACCAAAGTGATCAGGGTGACGAGTAGAGGTGAATCCGTCCGTCCGTCTGTCCGTCCGTCTGTGCAAGCTGTAACTTGAGTAAAAATTGAGATATCATGATGAAACTTGGTACACGTATTTCTTGGCTCCATAGGAAGGTCAAGTTCGAAGATGGGCAAAATCGGTCTACTGCTACGCCCACAAAATGGCGGAAACCGAAAACTTATAAAGTGTCATAACTAAGCCATAAATGAAGATATTAAAGTGAAATTTGTCACAAAGGATCGCATTAGGGAGGAGCATATTGGGAAGTAATTTTTTTGGAAAAGTAGGCGTGGCCCCGCCCCCTACTTAGTTTTTTGTATATATCTCGGAAACTACTATAGCTATGTAAACCAAACTCTATAGAGCCGTTTCCTTCCATTTCCATATACAGTTCAAAAATGGAAGAAATCGGATAATAACCACGCCCACCTCCCATACAAAGGTTATGTTGAAAATCACTAAAAGTGCGTTAACCGACTAACAAAAAACGTCAGAAACACAAAATTTTACGAAAAAAAATGGCAGAAGGAAACTGCATCCAGACTTTTTTTTAAAATTAAAAATGGGCGTGGCGTCGCCCACTTATGGACCAAAAACCATAACTCAGGAACTACTCGACCGATTTCAATGACATTCGGTATATAATATTTTTTTAACACCCTGATGACATATACTAAATATGGGCGAAATCGGTTCTCAACCACGCCTTCTTCCAATATAACGCTATTTTGAATTCCATCTGATGCCTTCTCTGTATAATATATACATTAGAAACCAATGATCATAGCGGAATAAAACTTTACTCAAATACGGTATGTGAGCTGAGGTATCCCTTGTGGCAAAATTGTTGTGATCGGACTATAACTTTTCAAGGTCCCTGATATCGAACACGAAGAACTCAGTGCCGACCTAACCTAACCTAATTTTTCACCGAAAATATCGGTAAATCTCTCAGAATTTAATTCTAATTAATTTTACAGCAAAATAAAAAAATATGTAAGTGAAGGATAATGAAATCTCGATTATCACTTTATCGTGCGAGAGTATAAAATGTTCGGTGACACCCGAACTTAGCCCTTCCTTACTTGTTTGTTTTGTTTTCCAAATTTTTGAATCATTCAAATTTGTCGTTTGCTTCAAAAGTTTTTGAAAATTATTTAGTGAAAATGTTATGTGTGTTGCACACAAAGTGATCAATTACAGATTGAAATTTGTTACGATGCCACGAAGAGGACGCGTTAATATCGGTCGGCGTTCTTTTTAGCATCAACATACAAATTATTCAAAATGCCACTTTTATTTTTATTGATTTTTATTACGAGTGGAGCGCGTCCAGCTCGAAGAACACCAAACATTAAACTGAGACTTATTCTAATTATCAACTACCCTCAAGCTATCTGTTGCTGTTGCTGCCGCCGCTGCTGCGTAGCAGTTGTGGTAATGCGAGATGGTATCTGCAGGCGAGTTAATATCGTTTACACGATATGAGTTCAAGAATTTAAACAATTTTATTTATACGCCGAAATGCGTGCCTTTATTGATATTCTTAAGAACTAAATTTTAATATAAGATCTTACAGCTATTTATACTAATGAAATGCGGCTGCTGTTATCTGCATGCGACTTCTTTGTTGTAATTCGATATCTGCTATCTTGCTATTACTTGAGATGCGGAGTTGGTTATCGCAGTGGATTATTCCATTGCCAGATGTTTGTTGTTTACATGTTGAGAATGCCTTTCTAGATAATGCATGTTCATTTCTATTGTTCGACTGATAGTGCATGTCAAAGCGAGTTCTATCGGTTTACATACATAGTTCGCCTTTGTTCGGAATGTATATTAGGAGATAAGATGTATGTGAGTGTGTGTGACCCGGAGCGAGGCTATGTCGTTAACTGGCGTGAAAACGAATATGTGCTGATGGTATTGGCAGACGTGAGAACGTATAATTGCTGACTCAGTCCACGCGCAACTTTTGGATGCAACTTAAAAGTTGTTATTTCCGTTCATGATTCTGAGTGCACTACTTGTTGCTGACTCAGGCCACGCGCAATATTTTGGGGCTCCTTCAATTATGTTCTTGCGTCGCGTGATAACTTACATAAGCAGCCCAAGGCACATGACCGAGTACTCCCAGGATGCGATGACATACGTGCGGTATTATGAATCGCTGGATATCAGTAAGCGATCGTCACGATGTCACAGCAAGACTTTTCAAGCAACAGCTTCGATGGACTTTATCTTGAAGCAACGTTCATACATCTTAATATATAAAAATCACGTGTCACGTTGTTTGTTTGCGATGGACTCCTAAACTACTGAACCGTTTTTAATGAAATTTTGAACACTGTGTGCAGTTTGGTCCAACTTGAAAGATAGGATAGTTTATAACTCTCCTTATAGTCGCATTATTTATTTATTGCAAATTATTTGTTTATTATTAGCAAAGAGCTATCCACCAGTTGGTGGCGCTAACAGCGGTATTGAGTAAGTGCGGTATGTTACAGTAGATGTCGCTACAAACATTAAAAACATTAAATGAAAATGCGTTGTTTGAAGTTTATATTATTTGTGGTAAAGTTATACGAGTCTATGACATCCAAAAAAAAAATAAAAATTGGGCGGGGCGAAGTTCGCCGGGTCAGCTAGTATATACATATATTTGGTGTGGTTAGATGCTAGATGTACTCTTTTGAGTGCGAAAATAGAGGTTTGCCCCACGCACAAATTCCTTTTTGGATAGTGGGTGTTGGTTACACCAGATCAAATTGCTGGAATCATTCAATCATGCGGAAATTCCTGATACAAAGAAAGATCCAGTATTATACGAAGTGATGGAAATCAATACGGTTCATGGACCTTGCAGATACCACAATCCTACTTTGGTTTGTGTGTTTGACAATAAATGCACGGAACAGTATCCACGTGCTTATATTTCGGAAACACAAACTAGAAATGATGGATATCCACTTTATCGGCGTTGCGATAATGGCCGAACATTCAGCATTCAATTTAGAAGAGTGAATATCGAAGTTGACAACACATGGATCGTACTATATTCACCATTATTGTCTAATGCACATTCAAAACCCATATCAATGTTAAGTATTGCAGTTCGGTGTAATCGATAAAACACATTTGTAAATACGTCACCAAAGGAAGCAACATGGCGGTTATTGGTCTTTAACGATAGGATCGATACCTAAACTGCAATAAAGCGCTTTGTAGGACATTTAATTTTGCAATTCAAGAACGTTTTCCAACAGTTGTGAATCTCGCAGTTAATTTGGAGAATGCCCAATGACTGTGGTGTGTTCTCAGCTAATGCATTAGGATGAATTTGCACAATCCACCAGAAAAACGACGATTGCTTCTACCTTCAGTTGATATTCATTAATGTATGCGGTTTAACTTCATTTGAGCCATTGCGTACTGTGAATGGTTGTGTGTGTAAAAGTTTTGGAGAAGAAATCCAGCAATTACAATTACTGGAACATGATAATCACTGGAATCAAACGATGTACGATGCGATAGCTACTTCAAATGCAAATGAAGGTCGGACAATTTCCGCGATGATCATTTTGACATATCAGCCTTCAAACCCGCGTCAATTATGGGATACCAACAAAAATGACATTGCCGAAGACATTTTATATCGTATCCGCTAAGAATTGGTATTGGGTCAATTCCGGTTGATACTTCCGGTGGTTTGATATCAATTCCATCTGCCATTTATCAATCCACAAAAGATGAACTCATCAGGAATGTTCGGACATTGGACAATTTATCGTAACTACGATTCCTTAAGTGCACGCGCAGGAAACTTGCGCTCATACAAATCGATCGATCGTCTTGACAATGAAGACGACGACGCCGTGAATTATCCAATGGAATTTCTAAATTCTTTGGAGAAGCTTCGGAAACTCTCAAAGTTTGATTTGCCGTTATTATGTTTCACAATCTGCATGCGCCGAAACTGTGTAATGCAACCCGACTGATTGTGATGCAGCTATCGAATACAAGGGGGCAGAATGCTTGATTATCGATTTCCTTTGAGTTCCAATGATTTGCCATTTCAGTTCAAACGTTTCCAGTGAAAATTACATTTGAGATGCCAATCAACAGGACACAATGATATATGCATAGTATGTGGCATAAATTTGGGAATGCTATGTTTTTCACATGGACAGATATTTGTGGCATGCTTACGAGTTGGAAAACAATATTTTCTGTACACCGGAACAGAAACCAAAAAATGTCGTTTACCAAGCTGCGTTACATTGAAAAAAGAAAAGAAATGTTAAATTCAACTTTGGTTTCATTTCAAAACACATAATTTCACGCAGGACAAAGGCTGCGGGGTCAGCTAATATTATATAAATCTGTGTTCTATATATTCATAGTTTTATAATATTTTGAATAAAATAAAAAGGCAGTAGATGATACCTAATAGGCAATAGGGTAATGAATACTTGTGACGATGGGTATAAATAATATATAATTTAAGGCACTAAGGGCCCCAAACCTTTCAAACTTATGAGGATTGTTTTAATTTTGACAAATAATCAGAAAACAAGATGAAGATATCAAATCAAACATCACTTTAAAGATAAATTCTCTCTATTGTTAGGTATTATATGAATAAAATTAAAATTCCAATTCTTATTTAAAAATAAAATTCTGCAAGCAAAATGCGTTTCCGATTATTAAAAACTATTATAAAATAAAATTAAATGCACAATTGTTCTCACACATATTTTATTTATTATTTTTTTTTCGCATCTATACAATTTTCCTTCTAACGGGTGATTTTTTTGAGGTTAGGATTTTCATGCATTAGTATTTGACAGATCACGTGGGATTTCAGACATGGTGTCAAAGAGAAAGATGCTCAGTATGCTTTGACATTTCATCATGAATAGACTTACAAACGAGCAACGCTTGCAAATCATTGAATTTTATTACCAAAATCAGTGTTCGGTTCGAAATGTGTTTATCGACAAATTTTGTTCAGCGATGAGGCTCATTTCTGGTTGAATGGCTACGTAAATAAGCAATATTGCCGCATTTGGGGTGAAGAGCAACCAGAAGCCGTTCAAGAACTGCCCATGCATCCCGAAAAATGCACTGTTTGGTGTGGTTTGTACGCTGGTGGAATCATTGGACCGTATTTTTTCAAAGATGCTGTTGGACGAAACGTTACGGTGAATGGCGATCGCTATCGTTCGATGCTAACAAACTTTTTGTTGCCAAAAATGGAAGAACTGAACTTGGTTGACATGTGGTTTCAACAAGATGGCGCTACATGCCACACAGCTCGCGATTCTATGGCCATTTTGAGGGAAAACTTCGGACAACAATTCATCTCAAGAAATGGACCCGTAAGTTGGCCACCAAGATCATGCGATTTAACGCCTTTAGACTATTTTTTGTGGGGCTACGTCAAGTCTAAAGTCTACAGAAATAAGCCAGCAACTATTCCAGCTTTGGAAGACAACATTTCCGAAGAAATTCGGGCTATTCCGGCCGAAATGCTCGAAAAAGTTGCCCAAAATTGGACTTTCCGAATGGACCACCTAAGACGCAGCCGCGGTCAACATTTAAATGAAATTATCTTCAAAAAGTAAATGTCATGAACCAATCTAACGTTTCAAATAAAGAACCGATGAGATTTTGCAAATTTTATGCGTTTTTTTTTAAAAAAAAGTTATCAAGCTCTTAAAAAATCACCCTTTACTTTATTGGCCTAGACGTCGCTTACGAGGTTATAGCCGAGTTCACAATATCGCTCCAGTCGATCTTCCTTTTAACTGTAATAATAGAAATTAAAATTTTATATGAAAAGCTATAATTTTCTATTTTTATTTATTATATTTTTTATTAAATCTGTGCAGTCTAGTATTGAAATTCAGAGAAAATATTTGTGTAATGATAATTTGTGCCCTTGTGTCAAGAATGTCAAAAATCTTGATGAAATTCAGAAATCGCGTTTTCGGTACATCCGTAGGGAATCCCATTTCGCTTAATAATGGATATTTAGGGGTAAAATGTATGAAATTGGTCTAAATTTCGGTCTACATTCCGTATGCCTAATGGAATGATTCTCAATCCTATGCTTTTTGACCAAATGCCTAATAATTTAAATTTAGACACTTTGGTTAAGTTTATATCAGATTTATCTCATTTTAATTGATTTGCTGATTTTAATACAAATAATTCAATAACAAAAACCTATATAGATCTACCAGGTAAACTCTTAAAGCACAGAGCGAAGATAAGAAAATTCTAGCATTCTGTCTCCAGGTGGATCCAACTTAACCTTTAACTAATGACGTGGTAGTAAATTTTACACCTTGTGTTTTGATTTTCTCATAATCCTAAAAAAGGCTTCTAAAATAAACGACAAATTTTTCAAAAAAATACAAAGAATTTAAAATTTTCTTTCCAAATACAGTAATTAGAATTAATTTAAATCAGTGTGATGACATTTGTAAGTATTACATTAAAAAAATCTCTAATAAATTTTAACAATCAAAATGGTGTAAAATTTACTACTACCTCTAAATCTACGTTTCGAAATTTGACCTCTTAAGTTAAAGGTTAAAAGACATGATATGTAAATTATGGTAAAAGCAAAAGACTTCATAAATAAGCCAAGCAAAAACATTACCTTAAGCTACATCAAAGCTAAAATATCCTTCACAGTTGCAATTCTTATAGCATTTCGTATCAGTATATTAATATTCACCAATGTTTTTTTCTGGGAGTTACAAGCATCATGGAAAACTTACCACATCCTGTTAATGGTATACAAAATGTGTCTCCAAACATAAAGATGTGAGTTCAAAAAAAAATATTCTTACTATTATATTAAGTACAGGGTAGGCCATTTAAAGTTGACCCATCTGGCAACGCTGTAACTTTTAACAGCGCTGACAAATCGGCTATTGTCATACCGCGTTAGAAGCGTCATTCGAAGACAATTTATACCATGGAACAGTACACTCCAAAAGAACGCGCTGAAATTGTTCAGCTTTATATTCAAAATAACTTTTCAATTGTGTTAACTCAACGTGCGTTTCGCAAAAAAAATAAAGTGAAAAGTGCTCCAGTTAAGAACACAATTAAGTCTTTATACGCAAAATTTGTGAACACCGGTAATCTCAGTAATGCCAGTCATGCATCCAGACAACGCACAAGCCGTTCTGATGAAAATATCGAAGCTGTACGAGCCAGTATTGAGGAGACTCCATCGACATCGAGTTATCGCCGCTCTCAGGAATATCGAGCCATGATAACGGATTTTGTGATACCCATTATTCGCGAAAATGACATGGATAACTTCTGGTTTCAACAGGACGGGGCTACATGCCATACAGCTCGACCAACAATCAATTTATTGCGACCATTTTTCCCCGGGCGATTGATATCGAAAAATGGTGATGTTGACTGGCCACCGAGATCACCAGATTTGACGCCACCAGACTTTTATTTGTGGGGTTATTTGAAATCCAAGGTATACGCTAATAAGCCAAAGACCTTAGCTCAACTGAAAGCCAACATTCGACGTGAAACAGCCGCCATATCTTCCGAAACATTGGCCAAAGTCATGGAAAATGTCGAAAAAAGAGTGCATTTAGCTGTCAAAGCTAAAGGTGCCCATTTACGCGATCTAATTTTTAAATATTAGCTGAAATAAATCCCCTTGGACCAAAATAAACTATTTTTGAAATGAACAAAAAACATTGTTTTCTTTTGTTCTTTTTTTTTATAAAAAAATGTTTCAACTTTAAATTGCCTACCCTGTATTTATAAAATATTATTTTATAAAATAAAATAAAATAATTTTATTAAAAATTTAGACCTAAAGAGCAATTCCTTACACCGTTAACAATGATTTCGCCTGTATTCGAATAATATTTTCACTGTTTATTAAAATAATGTTTAATGTGTATTTTAGTCACAGCAAATACGCGTTAATTGTATTTATTAATGGATGATCCAAGTAAAGGGTGATTTTTTAAGAGCTTGATAACTTTTTTTAAAAAAAAACCCATAAAATTTGCAAAATCTCATCGGTTCTTTATTTGAAACGTTAGATTGGTTCATGACATTTACTTTTTGAAGATAATTTCATTTAAATGTTGACCGCGGCTGCGTCTTAGGTGGTCCATTCGGAAAGTCCAATTTTGGGCAACTTTTTCGAGCATTTCGGCCGGAATAGCCCGAATTTCTTCGGAAATGTTGTCTTCCAAAGCTGGAATAGTTGCTGGCTTATTTCTGTAGACTTTAGACTTGACGTAGCCCCACAAAAAATCTTGGTGGCCAACTTACGGGTCCATTTCTTGAGATGAATTGTTGTCCGAAGTTTTCCCTCAAAATGGCCATAGAATCGCGAGCTGTGTGGCATGTAGCGCCATCTTGTTGAAACCACATGTCAACCAAGTTCAGTTCTTCCATTTTTGGCAACAAAAAGTTTGTTAGCATCGAACGGTAGCGATCGCCATTCACCGTAACGTTGCGTCCAACAGCATCTTTGAAAAAATACGGTCCAATGATTCCACCAGCGTACAAACCACACCAAACAGTGCATTTTTCGGGATGCATGGGCAGTTCTTGAACGGCTTCTGGTTGCTCTTCACCCCAAATGCGGCAATTTTGCTTATTTACGTAGCCATTCAACCAGAAATGAGCCTCATCGCTGAACAAAACACGCGCGCGAAACACATTTCGAACCGAACACTGATTTTGGTAATAAAATTCAATGATTTGCAAGCGTTGCTCGTTAGTAAGTCTATTCATGATGAAATGTCAAAGCATACTGAGCATCTTTCTCTTTGACACCATGTCTGAAATCCCACGTGATCTGTCAAATACTAATGCATGAAAATCCTAACCTCAAAAAAATCACCCGTTATATGTACTTTCTTCAGTAGCTTGTTTTTGACAGATCGCGCATGTGTTATCGCGAAAAGACTTACGGCTGAGCAACGTTTACAAATATTACTTACGAAACTCACGTTCTGTCAAGACTGTGTTTCGCGCGCTTCGCTTAAATTATGGTCAACATAATCGGCCTACTGAGTTTGCTATTCGCAACACCATCACTCACCTAAAGAAATATGAACGCTTATTGCACGCAGTAAAGAAATTAGTCCAATCATTTAAGTTTAAATTAGGGAAAAATCTCGGAATTCGTTAATAAATACTTACAGACAAATAAATGGGTATATCGAATTCCGAGGTGAACTTACTACAATGACTGGTCTAAATAGAACAGCCGTAGTTGAGAGTGTACACGAAGACCGTGGAGAGTCGATTTACAGCAACTCGGACTGATGAATGCAACGAGTTGGTGCATTTTACGTCGATATCTTAAATTGAAAACGTACAAAATACAGCTTGTACAAGAATTGAAGCCGCTCGACTTTCCCAAGCGAAATCGCTTCGCTCTATGGGCTCTGGTAAAGTTTGAAAAATATCCGACGTTTGCGAGCCAATTCATCCGGTGAGAACGTAATAGTCAATGGCGACCATTATCGCACCATAATACGAGTAGTAGACTGTTTGATGTCTGAATTGAAGCTCGTGATCTCGGCGACATTTGGTTTAAAAAATACGGCTTCTCTCTATGAAAAAAAAGAACAATTGGAAGGGCAAAATCATTTTTTTTTTATTCAAATAGTTTCCTTCTGCTTCAATAAAGCTTTTTGAACGGTCCAAAGGCATTTCGAACGAGTGTTTTAGCTCGATGGCCGGTATCTTCTTCTTCTTTACTGGCGTAGACACCGCTTACGCGATTATAGCCGAGTCAACAACAGCGCGCCAGTCGTTTCTTCTCTTCACTACGTGGCGCCAATTGGATATTCCAAACGAAGCCAGGTCCTTCTTCACTTGGTTCTTCCAACGGAGTGGAGGTCTTCCTCTTCCTCTGCTTCCCGCGGTGGGTACTGCGTCGAATACTTTCAGAGCTGGAGTGTTTTCATCCATCCGGACAACATGACCTAGCCAGCGTAGCCGCTGTCTTTTAATTCGCTGAACTATGTCAATGTCGTCGTATATCTCGTACAGCTCATCGGACCATAAATCTTTCGCAGAACTTTTCTCTCGAAAACTCGCAACGTCGACTCATCGGTTGTTGTCATCGTCCAAGCCTCTGCACCATATAGCAGGACGGGAATTATGAGCGACTTATAGAGTTTGGCTTTTGTTCGTCGAGAGAGGTCTTTACTTTTCAATTGCCTACTCAGTCCGAAGTAGCACCTGTTGGCAAGAGTTATCCTGCGTTGGATTTCCAGGCTAACATTGTTGGTGGTGTTTACGCTGGTTCCAAGATAGACGAAATTATCTACAACTTCAAAGTTATGACTGTCAATAGTGAGGTGGCAGCCAAGTTGCGAGTGCGACGACTGTTTGTTAGATGACAGGAGATATTTCGTCTTGCCCTTGTTCACTGCTAGACCCATTTGCATTGCTTCCTTGTTCAGTCTGGAGAAAGCAGAACTAACGGCGCGGATGTTAAGACCGATGATATCAATATCATCGGCATACGCCAGCAGCTGTACACTCTTATAAAAGATTGTACCTGCTCGATTCAGTTCTGCGGCTCGAACAATTTTCTTCAGCACCAGATTGAAAAAGTCGCACGATAGGGAGTCGCCTTGTCTGAAACTTCGTTTGGTATCGAACGGCTCGTTGGCCGGTATGGCCACCAGAATATCGGAGCAAGCCTTTTGAATGTCCTCTACGTCTCCATAACGCTTTCCTTTCATGGACAAATGAATTTTTCCGAAAAGGAAGAAGTCGCAAGGTGCCATTTCAGGTGACTACGGGGAGTGGTTAATGGTTAGAATATGAGTTTTGGTGAAATAATCGGTAACAAGATGTTTTTCGATTGAGCAATTTCTGGTCGTCAGTCAATTTGTCCAGAACGAACCGGGCAGACACCTTTCGTAAGCCCAAATGTTTGGTCAAAATGCGATAAATCGATGTTTTGGAGAGGTCCAATTTCATTTCCTTGAATTTCAATGATGATTTCGGCTGATTTTTGATGTATTCACGCACAGTTTCGATGGAATTTCCGGTGATTAGGGATTTTGATTGGCCCACATGTTAATCGTCATTTATTTCTGACGACCACTTTGAAAACGTTGAAATCACTCTGCTACGGGATAGGCAATCATCGCCATAAACTTGTTTCATCAATTAAAACGTTTCGGTAAAAGTTTTACCAATTTTGAAACAAAATTTAATGTTGGCTCTTTGTTGGAAGCTCATTTTCGCACGATAACACAAACATACTGTCACTTAAAATGCAATAACTTCACTCCCAATCGATCGATTAATGAAATGTCATGAAATTTTCACTGAACAATCGATAAATATAGAAAATTCTAACGCACCAGTCGACATATAGATGGCGCCACCAAATTCAAAAAGTTCTGTTTACTTTGGAATGCTTCTTGTACATCGCATCAATCGATGAATTTATTGAGGTAACACTTCGGTTAGCAGATGATTTCTCATTTTGGGCCGTTTCGTTGGCCATCAATTTCATGCGATATCACGCCGTTAGAATTTCTCCTGTTGGCTTCGATTCACCCATTGGAGCAAAACGTCACACGTGTCATTCGCCAGTTACCACTGGAAATGCTTGAAAGACATAATCTTCAAAAAATAAATGCCAAATAATGTTCACCCGTATGATAATAAACATTCATTAAATTTGAAGTTTCTGTGTTTTTTTTATTAAAGTATGGAACTTTAAAACGGATAAAGCTTTAGTAAAGTAATAAGGCGAAGTAAGTTTAATAATGTTTTTTCGAAACCGAAAAGTACATACAATATATCCTTGTGTTTGATCTTTGCAAATTGCGGTAGTAGAAAATGTTCGGTTTGAGCTAAACTTAGCCTTTTCCTACTTGTTTTTAATAAACGTGTACAGTATTGTATACACATAAAGTTACCTTAAATCGTTTAAAATGCCGAATACTAAAGAGCAACTAATTTGGGAGGGGTTGTCAAGATATCCAAGACGCATGAACATTAATCCTAATAAATTGGGTTACTTTGAGTGACTCCCATTTAAATTGCATAGCGCTTTGCTTCAATCCCTAGATACATGTATAACATTTTCGAACACGTATGTGTGTACCAAACATATACATATGTAAATGTAAACACATAAGTGTCACGTCGGAAATCTGCTGCTTTACACTTCGTCATCGAGTGAATCGTAAGCATTTGTCGTAATATAACTAATAAATTGTTTAAATTGAACAGTGTCATTTGCTCTCCTTACGTAATTCCCAACAGTATAATATGTTGCAACATTTGCACGTACTCATGTAAAAAACAGTTGTGTCTGCGTGTTATGCCTGCCTCTGGTTACCCTTAGGCTGAGTGGCTGCTATTGAACAATTTATATTTATGCATATATAAATAGGAAGCGGAAGCTAGTGCATGTGCCATTGATAGCAATAGCAACTACAACAAGTTAGGGTCAATCGCATAGCTGACATTGTAAATATATATATGTATATGTACATCACTGCTGCTAGGTCGGTCTGACATCGAAGCAGGGAGACAACAGATAACAAATCGCTAGAAGTTTACGACATTATGTGTATGGAACTGAAAAATGAGTGAAACGCATGCAGACTGTGAATAAGTATATGTACATACATATATGCGGGTCAAGCGGATTTAATAGAAAGAAAGAAAATACGATGCTGGGTATTGATATGTTAGACAAGATGGATGCTGCTTCACAATTGTTTTAGTAGACATTTGTTAATAATTCTTGAAATAGTGTCCAGCTATAATTCCTATGAAGGCTTAACTTTTAAAATTGAGTAAGAAACAAGAAAACACGTTAACTTCGGCTGCAGCGAAGCCTTCATAAATAAAGGAGTCAAACAAGAATTTATTTTGCTTGGTCAGTTTGTATGTCAGTTGCATAAGTGCTTAGTGGTACGATATCGGCGGTTCCGAGACAAGAGCACTTTCAGATCGATATATCAACACTTGAGGGACTATTTCTCGTATATGCGGAGGACGGATAAACACACAGACAAGGCTAAATTGGCTCAGCTCGTCATGCTGATCATTTATGCATAGAAAGAGAGAAAACATTACCATGAGAATATGAGATCAACGAGCCTAGGACAATGTGGATCAAAGAACTTAGAGAAAAAGAGAGGGTAGAAATATAAAAATTAGTTGGTTTTATGGAATGTGAATTGAGAAAAGCTGATAGCAAATTAATCGGCAGCCAAAGTATTTCTATACTTTAACTATTTGCATCTCCCCTCTCAGCAGTATTCCACAGTTGAATACTCAATACTTAAAAGAGGTCATAAAATTCCTTTTATTTTAGTTTTACTAACCCACATATTTGCAAAACACATATGTACATACACATATTTGCATGCACGCATATGATCACATTAGCGACTGAGGCAGTTGCTGAAATTTTTTATTCATGTTCGTTTCAAAAACGCGTTGTGTGGTTCCCCTGCCGTTTCTGCATCTGAGGAAATAAAAAAAATCCGTTAAATACATTCAGACGTTTTGCAAATGTAGTCCATATGTGTGTATGCATTTTCCCCTTGCATTTGATTATTCCGGCACTCAGCACACTACGGAGCAGTATTTTGTGGCAACTCCCTCGATTTGCTGCTGCCTTTGATTTTACTTTTTATCTGCCGCAAAGTTTATTTGCCATTATTAGCTAATACAAAACGTCTATTGAGTGAATTGAGTGTAATAAAATCCCTTATTTTTAATTTAATGCATTGGCTCACAGCATCGAGGAGCAACGCGAAGTGTAGAGCAAAAATCAACTAACGACTTTCATATATTTGTACACTGGTGAAAAAAAAGGGAACAAAAGGAAGGAAAAGTAAACGACGGAAGTAATATACAGTAAGAACTGTTGTGGTAGAAGACAGGATTTTTATAATTCTAGATATTGTATAAGTTTGTCTTTAAGCTCACTGCCCTCATTTAACGTCTATATTCGAAATGATTTTTACATGTTTTTTTATCTTAGAAAATGCAACACACCGTTCACTGTTTAAGGATTTAAGCATGATCACCATCAACTCAACTTCTGTTGAGAGGTCTTATTTCCCTGAATTAGCCTCTATTATTAACAGAAGTATTCATTGAATCCATTTCTAGAGTTTCTCGAGTGACATTTGCACGTAGTTAAGTTCCGTTGAAATATATGTAAATACATTATAGTAGTTGCCATATAATCGCTCGTCACTATACTCCCACTCTCTATCTCACTTTTTCTCTCCCTCTTTGTATGTAATTCTCTGGGTTCACTTGGTACTTCAACTGCTGCTATTAAATGTTGTGCAAGTCAGTCGCAAATTATTTACTTCGCTCCCACTTAAAATCTACATTTGTTTCTATGTGGAATCTGCTGAGTTGCAGTCAGCGTAAGCAACAGCTCTACCAACATAGTTTTCAGTATCTCTCCGCTCAAATAAAGCCAGTTAATTTTGCATGAATTTTCGAATTTCGCAAATTTTCAATTACACTTGTTGTTTTTGTTTTTAAGTGTGTTTCTGACTGTAGCTGCCCTATAATAAAGCGCCATAGCTTCGAAATATGTCACCAGTAGTGTTCTGTATGCGTGAAAAAGATTACTAAAGTTAAGCGCTAATGTGATCATTTTTTTTCAAATGATATGTTATGGTATCATAAATATTATACCGAAAGATTATGACAGGGAAAAAATCTAAATGCCCCATTTTCGTTATCTAGTCGAAGGCCGTTCGTTCGGCAGGGAGCCCACTCAAAACTTTAAACGCGTTTATCTCAAAACTGTTTTTTTCAAGTTGGCCGGAAACATAACTCAAACAATTTACAACCGATTCACTTGAAATTTTGACAACATCTTCAGAAATACATTATCTACAGAAGGACGTAGGATTTCAAGCTTCATAATTCCGAAAACTTTAAGCCGAAATATGTCGAAGTCAAAAATATATCTTTTTTTTACACACATTATTATGTCTAGTTCTCTGTGCAAAAATTTAAAGAAAACGAATTTTTGAATAGCTTTAACTCAAATTCGTGCTTTTCAGTTTGTAGTTTCACATTCCTTTTTCCCTACAGAGTTGCCTACTATATTTATTTTGCCTCATGGCTTTTGACTATGTTGTTGCTATGTGGCATGCCTGAAGACAAAACTCCCACAACACAAATACAATTGGTATTTATGAATCTTAATTAAGTAAAATTATACGTTTTGGGCCAAAAATATACACAAAGACATAAGCGTACACAGGTTATCAATTATCAGTTTATATTGCTGCCATTCTCTGTGCGAGTTATTCACGACTTTAATGGGTTATTTTATTAGTGCACGATTAGTAAAACATTGTTGCTTTATAGACAAGCTTTAACCTGCGAGAATGATTAGTTCTTAATAAATATGATAAGAGTATAACGATGCTTAGAGTTATTTGCGAATGAATGTTTTTAGTTGATCAAATAAGGTGTAGTTTAAATATTGATTGGCTTGTGGCCTGCTCTTGAAAGCTATATTAAAATATTGAATATTTTATGTTAAATAGTTATAATTTAATGTTTCACTGCACATTGAAAATAAAATAACTACTTGAAAGGTTGTGACATTATACTCTTTAAATTTTGGGAAATAGAATTCGTTGATTCTGTGGAAATGATTAATATTTATGTGGGCTGGAGAAATTGTCGTCGTACTCCAGAAAACTCAATGAAGTTGCAGCCGGATCACGAAGATAATTTCATATATTTATTTGTTCAAATACCTCTTTTATATACGAGGGCTGTCCGATAAATAACCGACCTCAACGTGAAGCTAGCGGCACATCTGAAAAAAATGTTTCTACTTCAAATTGTGCATATTATAATAGCTACTCACCAAAATTTCAGAAATTTATCTTGCGCAATTATCTGTTGACAGTCGTTTTTGTGAGTCTATTTCGGTGATTTCCCCAAAATGGAAAAAATTGAATATCGAGCTGTAATTAAATTTTTATTTTTGAAAGGCAATACACCTTCATAAATCAAAGATGAGTTGGACTCTGTGTATGGTGACTCTGCACCATCGTTTACCACCGTAAAATTTTGGGCAGCTGAATTTAAACGTGGTCGCAGGAGCTTGGAAAGGATTAACGTCCTGGGCGTCCAAAAACTGTAACCATTAACGATAACATCGCTAAAGTTCATCAATTGGTACTAAACGACCGAAGGATTAAAGTTAGGGAAATAGCTGAGATTATGAAGATGTCAAAAGAAACTGTTTGTCACATATTAAACCAAGATTTGGGCATGAGAAAGCTGTCCGCGCGTTGGATGCCGCGTTTGCTTACGCTATACCACAAACGTGCGCGCATGAACATTTCTGCGCTCTGTTGGCTCAGTTTAGAGGCAATAAAACCAAGTTTTGGCGCCGATTGATAACTGTAGACGAAACTTGGATTCATCATTATACGCCCGAAAAAAAAACTAATCTAAACAGTGGATTGAAAAGGGGCAACCAGCCCCAAAAAAACCTAAAGCTGTGTATTCGGCTGGGAAAGTGATGGCGAGTGTTTTTTGGGACAGCCATGGAATTATTTTTATCGACTATCTTGAAAAAGGAAAAACTATAACAGGAGCATACTACGCATCATTATTGGACAAGCTAAAGGAAGAAATTTCGAAAAATCGGCCACATTTGAAAAAAAAGAAAGTCTTGTTCCACCAAGACAACGCACCATCTCACACCTCAACAGTCGCCATGGCGAAAATCCACGAATTGCGGTTCGAACTGCTTGACCATCCACCTTATTCACCGGATCTAGCACCAAGCGACTTTTTTTTGTTTCCTCAACTTAAAACTGCGTTCGGCGGCCAGAGATTTTCGTCAAATGAGGAGGCAATCTCTTTCGTGAACTCGTATTTTGCAGACAAAGACGCCAAGTACTATTTGGAAGGGTTGCAGAGATGGGAGCATCGCTGGGAGAAGTGTGAGGAGTTACAAGGAGACTATGTAGAAAAATAAAAAAAAAATTTGAAAAAGTCGCGTGCATCATGGTTAGGTCGGTTATTTATCGGACAGCCCTCGTACATGTATTAATAAAACTCGTGCTGAAGGCCCACAATTAATGAATGTCATATCGCTTGGTATGCTAAACCAAGCTCAATGTTCCACAACTTCGATTGAGAACAGTTTATCCCTCTCATTTTTTAGAGACTACTGAGCCTGTCTCTGCAAAATTATTTTACGAGGCGAACATTGTTCTTTTTTCTTACCAAAACTCATTTAAAGAAAACTGTTTGGGGCTATTTGTATTTGATAACATCATGCTATTAAAAACTATTGTATTTCCTAAAAAATAAATTGTGAATTAAGCTTGAAGGCCATGATACTTTAAGAATTTTCCAGCTTCAATCCATTTAAAGTCATCAATATCATTAACGTAAAAGTATATGCAGATACATAGTCGTATTTGTTAAAGTCAACTTGAACTCACTGGAAAATTGCTTGCGCACGGCCACAATGTAGAGCCAAAGTATGCGCAATACGTTACTCCACAGCTCAATGTACAAATTCAATCCACATTGGTAGACGTGAAGCGAGAGAAGCGTAACCCTTTGAATGGAAGAAATAACGAAAAGTGAAAATTGATGTAAAGAAAGTCGCACAAAGCGACAGCGAGCCTACGAAGCGGACCGCCTGCTCGATGCACAAACGTGGCAGAT
Organism: Bactrocera dorsalis; assembly: GCF_023373825.1. NCBI lineage: Eukaryota > Metazoa > Arthropoda > Insecta > Diptera > Tephritidae > Bactrocera > Bactrocera dorsalis. The sequence continues at coordinate 37,584,930 of NC_064305.1, forward strand.
GAAGGTGCACACAAATTGAAAAAAGCCATCAACAAAAAGGCATCAAGTATACCAAATTCTGTTATTGGGCGTAATCGTGTAAGACAGTATAAGAAATGAGATTTCGTAAGCAAAGATTTGCTATACTAGGGCTGCTATATATATTTCTGGCCTAATAATGAAAATAGGACTATTTATCAACGAAAATGGTTTTATTGTTTTTCAAAATATTCGCCATCAAGATTTATACACTTTTGCATGCGCTCAAACCAATTTTCGAAGCACTTTTTCCACTCTGATTGATACACCTCCAAAACATGGTTTTTGAATGCTTTAACAGCATCTTCTGGCGACGAAAATCGTTGACCACGCATTATTTTCTTAATGTGTGGGAATAAAAAAATCAATTCGACGTTTTGGCCAGTCAAAAAGGCGCTGGTTTGAGCCAATGTGTGAGAGCTCGCATTGTCATGGTGCACAATGATTCATCTTCTCTTGTTCGTTTTTCGAATTTCTCCGAAGACTTCAGGCAAACAAATGGTGGTGTACCACTCAGAATTGACCGTCCTACGTTGCTCAAGCGAAACAGTCGCCACATGACCAGTTTTGCCGAAGAAACAGGCGACCATTTGCCTCGAAGTGCTTCTTCCACGAACAACTTTCGTTGGATTTAGCTCGTCTTGGAAGACCCACACGGTCGATTGCTGTTTTGTTTCGTGCTCATACGCATAGATCCATGATTCGTCACCTGTGACGATCTTATAAACGTCTTTTGAAGCACCGCGATCGTATTTTTTCAGCATTTCTTTACACCAATCCACACGAGCCTTTTTTTGAGCGATTGTCAAATTGTGCCGGACCCAACGAGAACATACCTTTTTTACGGCCAGGTGTTCATGCAATATCGAATGTATGCTGGTGGGAGAATTTTTCACAGTGCTATAGGATGGTGCTTCATAGCCATACAAAGATTTTAGTTCATCGATGCATTCTTGTCGTGATAATCCACGTCGAAAGTTGTGAAAAATTATCGCCCGAAAATGTTCACGAGTTTATTCGAATTTTTGGCCGAAATGAATTTTTTAATTCATTTCAAGTAAATAAAACAATTCACGATTAAATAACAAAAGGTCCTGAGTGATGTTATGCTAAAAAATGTCAAACATTGAAATGGAAATGTCAGATTGCACCTGGAAACACTTAGTGTTTCCTAAGCCAGAAATATATATAGCAGCCCTCGTAGATTGCTGAATCGGAAAGTTAGTGTAATCGCTACATATTTTACTGCTTGATAGTCTAGTAATATAAATTAATTCTTGTATTTTCCCACGATAAGCATACAGTCTTTAGAAGATTTTGGTACTGGGATACTCGACATACAAAGTACAGTTAAGACCTTCTTTACCTAATCTCTTCCTCTGCTTCCACCTGCGAGTACTGAATCGAAAACTAAGTCGCGAATGCGGTGACTGTTTGTTTTATGACAGGAGATATTTGGTCTTGCCCTCGTTCTCTATCAGACCCATACTTTTCGCTTAATCAATCAGTTTGGAGAAAGCTGAACAAGCAGCGCCGTTGTTGATACCAATACACCAGCAGTTGTACATTTGTACTTTTTCCATTTAGCTCTGCAGCCCTTATTATTTTCTCCACCAATACATTAAAAAAGTTACATGATGGGGTCTCCTTATTTGAAAACTCGGTTTGTGTCGAACAGATAGGAGAGATCCTTCCCGAACCTGACGGATCTTTCGGTGTTGCTCTGCGTCAGCTTATACAGCCTTATTAATTTTGCGGGATACCAAGTTCAGACATCGCGGCATAAAGGCTGCTCAACGATGACGTGGTGTAAGTCTATCTTCCATTCACGCGTCTTTTCCAAGCTATCAAAATATGGCGCATGGTGAAAATCTGGTAGATAGCAGATCTTCCAGATGTAAAGCCAGGCTGATAAGGTGCACTCAGCTCACTTAATATGCTTGATACGATCGACCTTATGTGCCATTACCGTCCCTTTTGTTTTCCTGTTCTCCTAGCGGGTAATTGATATTCGAAACCTCATCAACGTCGGGCAATGAGACATCTATTCCATCGCCATCGATTGAGGAATCGGTTTCGCCATCTCAAGATGTTACACTTTCACTGCCGTTCAGAGTGCTCTGATAATCAGCCAGTAAATCAACACTTTGTGACCTACTAGAGAATGCTCAGGTTGGAAAACCTTTTGTTAGTTGCCGCATTTTTTGTAGAATTTTTGAGGATTATCCCTGTCGGCCAGCTTGATAAGCTTGTTAGGTTGCGAGGTAAGCAGTCTGCTTTCTCTTCATTGCGATACGGCACATCTCATCGTACCAGCCATTCTTTTGCTTTTTCCGAAAACCAATGGTTTCGTTTGCAGATGAACGTAAGGGGCTTGAAATTCCGTCCTAACGTGGAGGCTGAATTTACCGACCGTTGAGCCAAAGATATCTTCCTTGCCCACCCTGACGTTATAGTCGTCATGCACGATTTCGTCGTGGCGGGAGTAGCTCTCATATGTTCACTCCAAGCTCTCATGAGAGGCTTCTTTGGTCACATCGTTCTTCTCTTCCCACTGTAGTAAACGCCACAAGGACCTATTCGTTTCAGTCCTTGTCCCGTCCATCACAACTAGGTAGCGGCACCTTCCCAATTAAAAGATCGCGCATTTAAGGTGTATGCCCTTCAATCGTAATCCTTAATACGTTTGCAGTTGTCATCATCTCAACCGAGTAGTATAAAGTTCTACGTTCTACACACATTTATATAGCGAGCGGCTTATTGCAAGATCCGTGCCCGCTCGCAGCTTTACGTCTGGTTAACAAACCCGTTGGCTTCCGCATCTTATACAAGAGTTACTTCCGTTTCCCTGATCCGCGGCGAAGATACAATAGTAGTAACTGGGTATAGCCCTACGACGATAACAGCTTATGCAGAAAATTAGTGGACGTGGGGGTATGACTTCGTTAAATTATGCTAGATCTCTGTTATTCAGAGATGTTACATGTAAGCTGTATTCCTTGACCAAGCTTTTAGAAGTTCAATTGGAATTCGAATGAGTGTTTTCAGGAAACTATGTTTCGTATATGACTAAGATTCAGAAGGGTTATTTTACTGTTGCCATTTAAGATTTTATATAACGGGTGATTTTTTTGAGGTTAGGATTTTCATGCATTAGTATTTGACAGATCACGTGGGATTTCAGACATGGTGTCAAAGAGAAAGATGCTCAGTATGCTTTGACATTTCATCATGAATAGACTTACTAACGAGCAACGCTTGCAAATCATTGAATTTTATTACCAAAATCAGTGTTCGGTTCGAAATGTGTTTCGCGCGCGTGTTTTGTTCAGCGATGAGGCTCATTTCTGGTTGAATGGCTACGTAAATAAGCAAAATTGCCGCATTTGGGGTGAAGAGCAACCAGAAGCCGTTCAAGAACTGCCCATGCATCCCGAAAAATGCACTGTTTGGTGTGGTTTGTACGCTGGTGGAATCATTGGACCGTATTTTTTCAAAGATGCTGTTGGACGCAACGTTACGGTGAATGGCGATCGCTATCGTTCGATGCTAACAAACTTTTTGTTGCCAAAAATGGAAGAACTGAACTTGGTTGACATGTGGTTTCAACAAGATGGCGCTACATGCCACACAGCTCGCGATTCTATGGCCATTTTGAGGGAAAACTTCGGACAACAATTCATCTCAAGAAATGGACCCGTAAGTTGGCCACCAAGATCATGCGATTTAACGCCTTTAGACTATTTTTTGTGGGGCTACGTCAAGTCTAAAGTCTACAGAAATAAGCCAGCAACTATTCCAGCTTTGGAAGACAACATTTCCGAAGAAATTCGGGCTATTCCGGCCGAAATGCTCGAAAAAGTTGCCCAAAATTGGACTTTCCGAATGGACCACCTAAGACGCAGCCGCGGTCAACATTTAAATGAAATTATCTTCAAAAAGTAAATGTCATGAACCAATCTAACGTTTCAAATAAAGAACCGATGAGATTTTGCAAATTTTATGCGTTTTTTTTTTTTTAAAGTTATCAAGCTCTTAAAAAATCACCCTATAGAAATAATCTAAGCAATTCTATATAAAATCAGTAAATCTCACTACGCACCGAAATGTAAGCAATGTCCTTGGTCTTTATGTATCCTCTTTCACTCCCAAAAAAATAAGTATAAGTAATCCAGTTTGTTGAAATCCTTATTACTTAAAAGTAGAACTAACAACTTTACTAATGTTACCCCTTTCGGAATTGTATTTTTAAAATAAGGTCGTTATCATAACTGTAACCAATAATATATATACTTGTAAGTAACTTATTTTAACAGTATGTAAAGTTCATATAAGTAGGTTATACCGAAAAATTTCTGGCTAATCCATAAATCATTTTATCTATGTTACGTCTTCAGCACACCACAAACTGCTCATGTCATTTGTTTCCATATTAAGTAGTGGGGGTCAATTTTAAGTTCAACCATTATTTCGAAAAATAAAGAGCTCACAAAGGTAGTCTTCAAATGATTCTACCTTACTGTTTTCCAGTCAAATTCCTCAAAAGGTATCAGATTTGATATTAATAACACTAAACCCCTAAATGTAGGCTATTTGTCTTGTAACAATGTAACTGTTCCATTTTCAATTTGAAAGCTTTCATCCAATGCTTAGTAGATGTTGCTGTTAGAAATCGCCTTGCCGATTTCGCAAGAGGCAAACCATGCCCTTAAATTTATACAACCTTGTATTGAAATCGATTATTTCCATACAAATATTGGTAGATTGTTTTGAATGTATATGGTAAAAAAATATTATTTATAGGTAGAAAAGGAGAGAAAATAATTTAGATTAAGCATTCAAAATTTTGAAAAATATAAAGATATATTCTGCGAATTAACACACCTAATTTACTGATAATAAAAAAATTATAATTTATTTGAACGAGGAAAATTGGTAATTCCTTTGAATACTGTTCCCAAAATACATGAATTTAAATAAAAGGCATACAAAAATGCCAATCTTTGTTGGAGACCTAGCAACAGACAGAGCCGCACGACATACAAACAAATGATTTAGGAATTTGAAATTATTTTAGTAAATGATCCATCACCGTCACAGCAAATCTTTCATGAGGAATGCGAAGCGAAGTATAAAAGAGTTGTGTTGGGGAGGAGTATGAGCCAGCATTTGAAGATATCAAGTGGCTACAAAGAGACGGAAACGAGTATTGTGGAGAGAGAGCTATAGACAGGGTACGAATGTTGTTGAAAAATGAGTGAGCAAAATGATGGATGATTGAACAAATAATGGCGTAAATGAGCGAAACCGTACAAATTTGAAATATTATCGAAATACTAAGGAATTGCGCAAGTAAAATGCTATTAGCGACTAAGAGTGAGAAAGTTAAATTGACGAAGAAAGAACACGTTAGATAAGTAGAACGAAAACGCAAAACTTCAATCGGGAATTTCTTCGCCATTAGCGCTTCAGTAGTAGCAGTGGTGCCTAAAGTCTTGCCCTTCGTCCAGTTGGGATCATTTTCTAGGGGCATATCGATAAATCGACTCAAATGAAAGTAATCTGATAAGTGCGTGAATCTGTTGGCGATTAGCAATTGAAGCGTGAAGTCATTTGTTTTGATTTGATGCCTTCGTTAGCTCGTGAATGCCGGCTAAAGCATAACCTCAAACAGGGAAAGCAAATACACGCTTGAGTAACCGGCCGTGTGGGCGTTGAAATTGTTGTTGTAAGCTAAAATAGCATACTATTGGCATTTACAGCTGCCACTAATTCTACCTGCTTTCTTATTCTTTTGTCTCAGATAATTTATTTGATGTTTTTTCCTTAATCTCCGCACTGGTGCTGTCTGTCTATTTGCTTCTTTCTACATTTGTTATCACAATTTTAGCAGTGTTTTCGCGGCATTCTTTGTGCCTTTTATTTGTGGTTGGGGAATGGAAAAATGATTGCCGTCGGATAAGTTAATTCTGACGAAGAGAGATAGGAAATGTGCGAAGCAAAAAATGAAAAGAATACGAAATAAAGAACAAAGAGCGGATAAAATTCGGAGACTCGCGCTGTAAAGACACAAAAAGTCTAACGATTACAGGCGATACTTATTTATCTTCACTGTGAATATATAGTCTTTACGGCATTATAGAAAACAGTGAACACAGAAACAAATTTAAAACATAAATAGCAGATATGAAGCAAGCTTCCCATATGCTCGGCCGCCTGACCACTTCCTTATTGGCTTTATCACTTGTCTGCTTGGAACATTGTAATTGCTATGCAAATTTTTGTAATTATTACGTTGCGAGAAAAAAGTGTATTATCCTTAAATTTATGTATGTATCTATAAATGTAGAAAAGCATGAGAATATCCTGCTCACCCGAGTCTGGCGCTTTTTGATGCAGTCGTTTTGTGAAAGCTGAGTTGGATGGAAACATAATGAAACTTTGAAAAATTAAATCTTGTTAAATAATGCAAATAAATGTATCTGGTATTCCAATTTCAGTTTTTCCCTCGGATCCCTAGGATGTAGTCGAAAGCAGTTAGTTGAATAGCGAGTCGTTGTCCGAAAAAAGCGCATATATTATATGTCTGCAAGAACACCATTCGGAAGACAATGGCTTCCTTACTTCCTTACTATAATAATAAATGGAGAATTATACGGAACTAGCAATTTTCGTAACAATTTGTTTATTCCACTATAGATTTGGTCGCTAGGCAAGATTTGTTTTTTTTTTACACAAAAGAGCTTTTATAACATGCCACATTTTGGATTTATTACCACGCAAACATTCACAAATATACCAACTTAACTTATATTAAATTCCCATTGTTTTTTGGCATTTGTTTTATGCTAAAACCAAAAGTATAAAGAAGAAGTAAAAGAACATAAATAAAAAGTCTAGAGAACTACAAAAAAAAAGAAAGTGAAATTACGAAAGAAAATGAAACTTAAGGAACTATTAAACGACCCGCAAAAAAATAAAAAAAAAACTTGCCAAAAATCAATGTGAAGTGAGCTAAAAATCAGAACCGAGCTGAAAACTAAACAACAATTCTGCAAGCAACCGCTTGTCCATAAACTGTCATTATAAGGTCAAGGATATTGCAAGCGATTTAAAGTTGTTGACGAAGAGCAGACACGAACACGCACTCACTCAAAGTGTAGTTTAAACTTGTCGGCAAGCGTGTGTGTGCCGTTTAAGATAACAACACACACATATATCTCAGACCATTGACTTAAACAGGCGCGCTATAAACGATGTGCGGGGTATAAATTGGAAAAGTTGCGTCTGCACGCTAACACTTTGCCCAACTCGTCGACAACTCAAAGAAGTTTACAAAACAGAAAAAACGCGAGTTGACAGCAGCACATGGCTGGCTGAAGCCATTTATAGCGGTGATCGTGGTTTGCACCTCACACAGACATACAAACGCCAAAGTCATGGATTCTTCACACAACTTCCGCCACTGCACCTATGTACATATGTAAAGGGTGATTTTTTAAGAGCTTGATAACTTTTTTAAAAAAAAAAACGCATAAAATTTGCAAAATCTCATCGGTTCTTTATTTGAAACGTTAGATTGGTTCATGACATTTACTTTTTGAAGATAATTTCATTTAAATGTTGACCGCGGCTGCGTCTTAGGTGGTCCATTCGGAAAGTCCAATTTTGGGCAACTTTTTCGAGCATTTCGGCCGGAATAGCCCGAATTTCTTCGGAAATGTTGTCTTCCAAAGCTGGAATAGTTGCTGGCTTATTTCTGTAGACTTTAGACTTGACGTAGCCCCACAAAAAATAGTCTAAAGGCGTTAAATCGCATGATCTTGGTGGCCAACTTACGGGTCCATTTCTTGAGATGAATTGTTGTCCGAAGTTTTCCCTCAAAATGGCCATAGAATCGCGAGCTGTGTGGCATGTAGCGCCATCTTGTTGAAACCACATGTCAACCAAGTTCAGTTCTTCCATTTTTGGCAACAAAAAGTTTGTTAGCATCGAACGATAGCGATCGCCATTCACCGTAACGTTGCGTCCAACAGCATCTTTGAAAAAATACGGTCCAATGATTCCACCAGCGTACAAACCACACCAAACAGTGCATTTTTCGGGATGCATGGGCAGTTCTTGAACGGCTTCTGGTTGCTCTTCACCCCAAATGCGGCAATTTTGCTTATTTACGTAGCCATTCAACCAGAAATGAGCCTCATCGCTGAACAAAATTTGTCGATAAAAAAGCGGATTTTCTGCCAACTTTTCTAGGGCCCATTCACTGAAAATTCGACGTTGTGGCAGATCGTTCGGCTTCAGTTCTTGCACGAGCTGTATTTTATACGGTTTTACACCAAGATCTTTGCGTAAAATCTTCCATGTGGTCGAATAACACAAACCCAATTGCTGCGAACGGCGACGAATCGACATTTCACGGTCTTCAGCCACACTCTCAGAAACAGACGCAATATTCTCTTCTGTACGCACTGTACGCATTCGTGTGGTTGGTTTAATGTCCAATAAAGTAAACTGAGTGCGAAACTTGGTCACAATCGCATTAATTGTTTGCTCACTTGGTCGATTATGTAGACCATAAATCGGACGTAAAGCGCGAAACACATTTCGAACCGAACACTGATTTTGGTAATAAAATTCAATGATTTGCAAGCGTTGCTCGTTAGTAAGTCTATTCATGATGAAATGTCAAAGCATACTGAGCATCTTTCTCTTTGACACCATGTCTGAAATCCCACGTGATCTGTCAAATACTAATGCATGAAAATCCTAACCTCAAAAAAATCACCCGTTATATACCGATTTCACTTTCTCGTGTACATGCATGCCTGTGCCTGGTTACTCATACGCAACGGCTTTCGCCCTGCGGGTATATGTACACGTCGTATGAGCGATTCTAGTTCACATGTCAGCGCACAGAGCGTCTTCGACTGCTGTCGTTCTATGCTTGGAACCACGTCTTGACGAAGTGTGTTGCCGTCGTCGTTGGCAAAAAAAAATCATTTTCATCAAGTGTGTAATTTTTCCATTTAGGTGTGAAAGATCGAAGATTTCTATTTTCTTGTTATTGTTTCCTCTATTTTGCAGAAATATCTCATATAACACGATTTTTATTGCTATTTTCAGCTTCTTCTTTACTCTTAGGCACACACTTTACTGTACTTGGTTTAATGGTTTATGCATATACTGCTTTATTTTTGTTAATTTTGCTTTGCGTTCCACACATTCTAACTCGTTGTCAACACGTTATTTATTGTCGACTTGCCATGCCCACTAAAAAGTTGCCAGTCAACCAAAAGGCTGGTTAAACGTGTTAGTAATTGTCAGCTATAACTTAACATTAGAAGTTTTTTTGGTGTTGCGTCAAGCGACAGCCTTTAAATGTAAATATACTCGTAATACTAAACTAATGTGTGTAATTTAATTTACACTTTAATTGAATTTAATAATTTATTTTATTTTTTTTAAATTGGAACACGATAAAATCGGCGGCTTTTTATAAGCACAAAAAAGCTAATTTGTGTCTTACTCATTAAACGTAATAAATTAAAAACTATAATTATAATTAGATAATATAATTTAGTTTACTTCTGCTTACTAAAACATAAAAAAAGCCAAACTGAAAAAAATCCCGAACGAACGAAAAAAACCGAAAAAAATTTAAATAAGTATAGTATAAATTTAGCGTGGTCACGAGTGTATAAAATTTATAAATTTTCTAAAATTTTATTATGGATTTCGAAAACTTCGCGACAACTTTAATATACCTCGTTGATAGTATAAAATTAGTTTAAACACAAAAGTAAAGAATAATCTGCAGAAATAAGAAATACTTTATTTTAAAATATTAAAAATCATTGTAACAAAGTCCATTATATACTCGTATTGATCAATATTTGTCCTTTGGTTATAGAACAAGTGTAGTTCTATGTTTTTATACATATATAGTATTTAGGAATATGACTGTTGCAGCCGCCTCTGTTCGAAGATATTTCTTATGTGCCAAAATGAAGACCTCTATAAGCGCTGGGAGACCTTCAAAATTATTTTACAGGGTTTTTCCGGAAAATAATAGGACTGAGTTGATTTAAACAAATTAATTTAACCAATCGTTGCAATTCTTTAAAAACTTTCAAAAGGCGCAGAAGGCGTCGATGCAGAGCTTCTAAGCATTGAAGGCGTCACGGAAGGCATTCTCCGGAAATGCCTTGAGAGCCGAGGTGCATGCTGCTTGAATCCCCACTGTCGTCTTAAAGATTGCCTCTTTATGTCGGGATCATATTCAAAGATCCATGACATGACTCATCACCTGTGATTACGTTACTCAAATTGAGAGTAACTTTCACTTATGTTCCAATTTTCTTGACACACTTCCACTCTTCGCAATTTCTGTTCGTCAGTGAGCACTTTTGAGACCATCTTCGCGCATACCTTGCGCATGTTTTAGTGCTCCGTCACAATCTCATGAACCACGGATTTTGATAAGTTAAGTATCTAGGCAATTAAACGAATATTTAATCGACCTGCGCACACGAGTAGGATTGTCGGTATATGCCAAAGGCGCAGGTCTCCCAGCACGGTCTTCAGCAGCTACCTCTTCCTCCAAAAAGGCCTGGTGCCACCACCAGTTCTTGCTTAACCAAATTCTGGGTACGCCTGCTTGATCATATCAAATGTCCCTGTCGTTGATTCACAGAAGTCGAAACCTAGACTTCGTTCAGAACGCACGTGCTTATTCGCGAAACTCTCCATTGTTCTCGAGATTGCAAGTGTTTTGTTTTAATGCGTGAACGGAATTCTTGGAAATATGTTTTATGGATTCAGGACAACATGGTATTTATTTAATATTAATAATACAAAAATTAATTTAGTTAATGTATTATTATGTTTTTTTCGAGAAAACAAGGAATCTTTAAAAAAACTTAATTTTTTTTTAATTTTTTAGAAATTACTGTGTTTGTTATAGTGTTGGTCGAGGTCGAGCTATGATTTTTTTTCTTAGTAAACTACAGGGTTTCTACTTAACATATCAGCTTAAACAATTTCCCCGTCTTTCCATTTTAATATATATTCAATATTAGATGTTTGGTTGCACCCGAAATTAGCACTTCCTTACTTGTTTTATTTTAATATATTGCATTATTATATTCAATCATGCATTTTCATTCATAAAATCACTCAAAATAATTTTGTCCGGTTTTTGAGAGTGAAACGCTGCGTTTTCGGCTTTCAGAAATACGTCGCGTGAAAATGTTTGTCCTGACTCCTTAGGTGCTCGGAGACAACTGATCAGCCCCTTGTTCGTTAGCCCTCTACCGAATTCAGTCGGTGCGAGCACGCTCCAAAGTACAGTAGCGGCGGAAGAAAATCAGTCCTATTATTTTCCGGACAAACCCTGTACATCCATACACGCGAAAAAATGCAAAAACGTTATCAAATTGATCGAAAATATTAATTTGCATATTTGTATGCGCATTGACAGCGATAACGAGCAACAGCCATTATTGGTTAAAAAATTGTGTCCTAAAACTAAGAGCTGCTAAGCAATTTTTCAAAATACAAGGTGCATTCCAAAGAAAACAGGACTTCAAAAAAAACAGAACAAATGTTTTTTCGGCAAAATCAATTTATTTTATTCAAAATAGTCTCCTTCTGCTTCAAAACAGCTTTTTGCACGGTCCAAAAGCATATCAAACGAGTGTTTTAGCTCGTTGGCCGGTATGACCGCCAGTGTGCCGGTGCAAGCCTCTTTAATGGCCTCTACATCTGCATAACGCTTTCCTTTCTTGGGCAAATGCATTTTTCCGAAAAGCAAAAAGTCTTACGGTGCCATATCAGGTGAATACGGGCAGTGCTTAACCCTTTGTTTTCATTTTCCATATTAGTGGTGGAAAAAAATCAACTGACTTGTTTTGTTTCCCTTTAGTGCTAAATAGTCATAAATTGTAAGAAAACTAAAAATAAAATAATCATTATAGGTTTTACAGCCCCCCAAAAATTGTACGATATATCGTACAAAGTGCACAAAAGGAGTAAACATCTTTTTATATCTGCTTATGTCATTTATTCATATTTTTGAAATGAAAACACAGTTAACAACGCAAACCTTAAAATATTTTTAATATTTTACTTAAAAAGGCTTATAAATTATTATAAACTTTATTAAAAGATTTATTAAATTACTTATATAAAGAATACTAAATTAAGGGAGGTACAATACTATTAGCGATGTATGTATGTTTGTGGAAAAAAAAATATATATACGTATCGTAAGAATATTAGTTTAAACTTTTATGATAATTTAAGAAGCAGTTGTTTTCGTTTGAAACGCACAGATGAATCTTACACTTAGTGCATATAAAATATGTACGTCTACGACATCCTATGTTCTTGCACCTCGTTTGACTTGTTTTGCCGTCATGAGCAGGAAAATGGTCAACCCGATCTTCAGACACTTCTTTTTGCGGTCGTGTTTCATATCTGAAAATAAAGAGAGAAATAAATAAATTTTTTTAAATTTCATAAATGTAGTGTAAATATGAAAATTGGTCAATACCTTCTTACTTTACTGCTTGGTCTAACGTCGGAGTTTATTATAGACATTGGACGCCCTCTTTTGCGAATAGTTGCCGCTTTCTCAAATAAAACAAGCCTGTTTGCAACTTTCATCCTAAAATCATGCAACTTCATTATGTCCTTTGTCGGAATTTTATGTCTATTGCAATTCTTTTTGTATAAAATCCAAGATGATACCAATGCGAAATCAATGAAGTGCGAAGTGATGCGAAGTATCCATTTAGAAGGTTTCAAAAAAATTCTATAGTAACTTATTAACTGGTCCAGCAAATCGACCCCACCCTTCGATTCGTTATATTCCTTCATAATTTTCGGTCTTTTCACTTCTATTGTTTCTTTGGTCATTTTACAAAATCGTTTAGCAACATCTTGTTCCCCAATCGCTACAAAGTTAGAGGCTAAGTAAATAGGCTTATTATCCAGCCATTTTACAATGCAAATTTTTCCATCCGTGCTTACCAAACAGCCAGACGATCCTCTTCCTTGCTTCAGAAGATCTTTATCAGATACAAATGTGGTCCGACCAAATCTGTTAACCCGAGCTGTTCCTGCCGCATTTATATTCCTTTGCGATAATATTTCCAGTAAGTTATAGGAATTGAAAAAATTGTCGAAATACAGATTATGCCCAGATTTAGTCAACCTTTTACATAAATGAAGAACTATTGCGGAAGAAAAGTCTACCGTGCGGACTAAATTCTCGTCGAGGTTAGTATTTTTGCCTTGATATAACTCGAATTCATATGGAAAACCTGACTTTCCACACAGGACGTAATTTTTAATACCCCAGGGATTGGGTTTACCCTCTTGGTATATTTTGCAAGACAATTTTCCTTTAAATGGAATAATTTGTTCATCGATACATACATCTTCTTCCACAGGTTCCTCTTGGCAGCGTTTTCTTATTGTTTCAATTAAAGGACGAATTTTGAAAAATTTGTCATTGCAATTAGGAGGAATCAACAGATTGTCAATGAAATGTAGGTTTAGGCGTAACTGTCTGAAGCGTTTTAACGACATTGTGTTCTTAAAAAGCTCTATCGAAAGTATAGTATTCCAAAATGTTGTCATCCTACCAAGCCGCATGCAACCCATGGCTATTTGTATGTAATCCAATTAATATTTTCATTTCCCAATTTTGAGCTGGTTTGAAACCCGATACTTTATTTTGGACAGGGTATAAATTTGTATAGAATGTCGTTTTCTCAAAAAGTTCGTCAGGGAAAAATTGTTCAAAGTATTGGTAGGGCTCCAAAATATTTAATACTTGTTAAAAATCTGGTTCAAAATGAAAGCCAGACCCATTAAATTTTCTTCGTCTCCATTAAATTTCCGCTTTTGAGGTTAATACCAAAATTTGCTGATAATATGTCTCCTTCCAGCTCTAAATCCTCATCAATAACAATGTCATCAAAATTCAGTAAGCTCACGTTGTCTAATAAAACTGAGGAACTATTATATATTATCTCATCAATAATTATTTCATCATCTGGATGAAGTTCCCCCATCAACTCTTCATTATTTGCTCCACATGCTTCATAGTCATCCTCCAAATCAGAAACATTTGGATCGATTTCATCCAAAATTTCTAAAATCTCTTCCTCTGTAAAAGGCTTCATTTTACAAAATGTGATATGCATATACTTGCGCCTCCAATCTCTGAATGATTTAAAATTTGTGTCATAAGTAAAATTTCACATTAACAAGAGCGATTGCTTGTCATATTTCCCAAAAAAATTCGCGTTTAAATTGAATTGATTTTTGTGCGATTTATCGACCAAATAAATTATGTGCGATATGTTGTACATTTGAGTTGCCTAACTTTGTACGATATATCGCCCACGTCTTTTGAGCAAGCATCTATTTTATTTATGTGGATAATTTTTAATTACTATATTTTCTTAATGATACAATACAATTCATCATACTTTTTCAGCAAAAATTAAAAAAAAAATAGATTTTTGATTGTTCTTTAAAGAAAATGAAAATTTACCAAAGGGAGCTTGCGACGAATTCATTTTCCTTAAACATTTTATATGCAGGAAATAAAGTTTTGTATTTCCTTAGGTAGCGAATAGTTCAAAAAAACATAAGTTCACTTTTCTTCACGAAAACAGTGCTCAACTTCCCCAAAAAAAATTTATAAACTAGCGAAAAAATTTGTACGATAAATCGTACAAAGTTACGCAAAGGGTTAATGTTTAAGATGTGATTTTTGGCCAAATAATCGTCCTTCGAATGTTGGATTCTGAGCAATTTTTGGTCGTCAGTCAATTTGTGCGGAACAAACCGTGTACACCCCTTTCGTAAGCCCAAATGTTCGGTCAAAATGCGATAAATCGATGTTTTGGAGATTTTCGCTCACAGTTTCGATGGAATTTCCGGTGATCACGGATTTTGATTGGCCCACATGTTGATCGTCATTTATTCCTGACGACCACTTTGAAAACGTTGAAACCACTCGTGCACTCTGCTGCGAGATAGGCAATCATCGCCACAAACTTGTTCCACCAATTCCAATGTTTAGGTAAATGTTACCAATTTTAAAACAAAATTTAATGTTTGCTCTTTGTTCGAAGTTCATTTTCACACCCATAACACAAATATACTGACACTACGCAATAACTTCACTTCCAATCATTGAAATTGCCATGAAATTCTCACTGGATAATCGATAAAGATAGACAGATTATACGCACCAGTCGGCATATAGATGGCGCCACCAGTAGGCGCTAGATCCAAAAAGTCCTGTTTACTTTGGAACGTACCTTGTATATCGTACACACAAACGAAAATACGGCCTAATTAATAACCAAAATATTATTTATGCTTTCGACATGTTCTGACGTTTAGTTGACTTGACTTGAGTTTACTCGACTAGTAGATGGAATTCTTCCGCACTTTTTGATTTTCACTTCGCGTTTGTTGCTCTTATTGCACTTGCTTGGTTTTGCTATTTCCCGGGAAGAAAAAGTCTGATAACAAACTATTGCACAACAAATTATTTATTTATTTATTTATTATTTATTATAATTGAAATTACAATAAATGTGAAAAAACACTAGCAACTAGGGCTATCGGTTACTTTTGGTTAAATAATGTATAACTTATATTAATTTATGTATATTTAAAAGTTTTAAATAGTTGAAAATATTTTTGACATTGTCTTCGTTTGGGGTGTTTAGTATGGATATGGGATCTTGATGAAATACGGTGGATCGGTGGAGGTTTAAGGATTGGCATTCCTTAAGGATATGGGTGATGGTTAAAGGAGATGAGTTGCAGAAATGGCACGTTGGCTGTGACTCCTTCTTCATCAAGTGAAGATGTGTAAGACGGGTGTGCCCAAGGCGTAGTCTTATAAAACATTTGTTCATTACGGCTGTGGTATTGGTTGAAAGTCTTATTGCGTGTTTGTCTGGATTTAAGTTTTTGTAATGACCAATTTCTTTGCTCCATTCGTATTGAAATTTTTGGTGAAGGTCTTGTAATATCTCACATTTGATTCGTTTTTTCGGAAATGCTGAAGGGGAGATGTTGAGGCCGCTTTGGCTGCTTTATCTGCTAACTCATTTCCCGTTATATCGACATGACCCGGGATCCACATGAGCTTGATTCTTTTTTTTAAGTTTATTAAGGAAGTCCTAATAGTAGATATTTCTTCTGAGTGATTGTTGAGGTTATGAACTCCATGCAGTATTGCTTTGCTGTCTGTGCAGATAACATACTTATTCCTTTTATTGGTGGCGAATTGCAACGCGCTTAGGACAGCTTGTATTTCAGCCTCGTAGGATGACGTTTGATATTGTAAAACTCCGTTTGCTATGAGATCACCATTTTCATGGACTACTGCAAAAGATGTTCCATTATTGTTTTTTGACCCATCCGTAAATAGAAATTTCCAGTGGTTGTTTTTTAATGGAGCGGCTGTCTCTAGAAATGCTTGTTGGTAGATAAGAGGGCTAGTTGAGTCTTTTGGGTATACAGAAAGCGTATTGATAAGTGATTCGGAACATAGCAACCAAGGGGGAGTGATATGTTTCCCTGAGTTTTTGAATACCCATTTCTGTGTTCGCTTTATCATATAGAACATCTCCACAAGACCTGATTTTATAGATATGGTATTTTTTCGGGTTTTAAGTAGCTTTATTTCCTTATCCAAAATTGAGTTATTGTTAGAACATATGATGTTAACAGAACGTGCTCTAATATAAGCGACACGATCTACTAATGAAAGAAAACCACCTTCGGCTAGCAGATATTTGACAGGAGTTGTCCGAAAGGCCCTGAGGCTAAATCGGGCAGCAGCGTGATATGCGCCCATTATTTTCGTAAGAGATGATTTCGAGGTCTTGCCATAAATTTGCAATCCATAGTCAATTTTTGCGAGGATGGTAAGTTTTGTAAAATTTATGAGTGTGTTAGTATGGATATGGCTTTTGTTTGAGGAAAGGTATTTTATTATATTGAGTCTGGAGGCGAGATCTTGCTTAATGTATGTACAATGTTTGTTAAATGTGTTTCTTTTATCAAAATACAACCCTAAAATCTTAATATTATCGGTATTTTCTATTGTAATATTATTGAAATCAATAATTATTCTCCTGCAATTATGTTTTCTGCAGGAATGAAAATGCTTACATTTTTGTAAAGAGAGTTTAGCGCCAGATCTTTTTGACCAGATGTGGATGCTATTTAATGTATGTTGGAAGATGGATTGGATATCATTTGGATCTTTCTTGTTGCACATAATGTAAAGGTCATCCGCGTACAGACAGAAATCTATGTTTTTTTGTTCTTTTAGGATAGTGACGATATCTTCAAAAGTAATCAAAAAGAGGACTACTGACAATGGGGAGCCTTGAGGGATTCCATTTGACAGAGGGAATAATGGAGAAAAGACATTGTTAACCCTTACACGAAGTTTCCTGTTTGTTAAAAAGTTTTTTATATAGTTGTACATTTTTTCCCCTGTTTTCCATTCCACTAGTTTTTTTAGTATAACGTGAACTCCTATATTATCGAACGCGCTTTGGAAATCTATTGCTAATATTGACACATGGTTTCTTACTGATAGATTTTTGCTTATTAGGTGGTCAATATATAGCAGAGCATCTATTGTGCTGGATCCTTTTTTAAAGCCAACTTGTTGTTGGGAAATTAATTTAGAGGAATTAAGGTACCACATTAGTCTATTTGCTATCATTTTTTCTTGTAATTTTCCTAAGCATGGTAATAGGGATATAGGTCTATAATTTTGGATGGAAATCTCATTTTTGCTTGGTTTAAGTATGGGTATGACTGTGGCTGTTTTAAAATTCTGTGGGATAATATTATTTTCGTATGACCGATTATATAGTGTAAGTATTCGATTTTTAATGTCTATAGGGGAGTTGGCAATCATTTTGTAGGTTATTTTATCGTGGCCTGGAGTTGTGCCCCTGGAGTTCCTTAAACATGCTTCGAATTCCTCGATTGTAAAATTTGTTTCCAAAAACTTTGTGCACTTATTCGGAGAAAAATTAATTTCTGCGTTAAGAGTTGTATTTTTTTCTATTTGGAATTCAATAGGGAAGTTTGATGAGTCAGAATTAGAAGAATAAAATTGAGCGAATTCAAGGGCAATGTCTTTAGGAACTGTCACATTGTTGTTGTTAACCGAGATGTATTTGATGCCAAAGGGCTTGTAAGTACCGGAGAGAAGGTGAATCTTTTTCCAAATGTAGCTTGTTGGTGAGGATGGATTGATAGTTTTTGTGAGGTCTTCAAAGGCTTTGGTTTTGGATATTTTCTTTTGTCGGATAAAGTGGGCATTCTTCTTTTTGTAATCTATAAGACTTTCTATGCTTTTCGCTTGCCTATAAGTTTTCCATGCGTCTTGCTTTGCCTGCCTTAATGAATTTAGATTCGGATTCCACCATGGAACGTTTTGTTTAGTATTTCTACGTTTGGGTTTTGGAATAGATTCATTGGCAGCCTTTCTTATGGTCTTTTGAATTTGTGCGGCTTCTTTGTTAATATTGGGTGAAACTATACAATGATTTTGTGTTGCAATATTTTGAAACTTTCGCCAATCTGCACGGTCACAGTTGAACTGAATATTTGAAGAAGGTATTCTCTCCGAATGGGACAGAAAATTGAAGGTACATTGTATAGGAAAGTGATCACTATTGTGAAGATCATCTATAACATTCCAACAGGCATTAGGAAGATATTGTGGCGAGCATAGTGATAGATCTACATTGGTGAAGCTACCATGTGTTGAAAAGTGAGATGGCACATTATCGTTAAGGATTGCTATATTTGAGCTTAATATGTAATTCTCAATTATTTGTCCTCTAGCGTTACAATATTGGGAGCCCCACAAAGGGCTCCAACCATTGAAATCGCCTAACATTATTATTGGAGTATTAACGTTGTTGGTTAAGCTAAGAAGGTCAGCTACGGTTATATGTTGTTGGGGGGGAATATAAACACAAAAAATTGTTATAACATGGGGAAAGTTAATTTGTACAGCTGTAGCAATAAGATTTGACGTAATGTTAATATGCTTATGTTGAATAGACTTGTGCACTAATATAGCACAACCTTTCTTAGAAGTTACATTGTGATGTAAATTGAAAAAATATCCATCGTATTGCTTTGGGCAATAAGGCTTGGCGCTCTTAGCTAAATGGGTTTCTTGTAATCAGACAATTTGTGGGGAATAGGATTTTAACAAAATTTCTATTTCTGTGTAATTGTTATAGTAACCTTTACAATTCCATTGTAGTAAGTTGAGAGTCATTATGTAGAGACTGCAAAATTGAATAATTATTACTCTTACTAATTCCGCTGCTAAATGTTATCAGAGATATCCTCGAACTGGTTTGACAAGTCTGTGTTGTTGTTTCCTCCGTAGCTATGATCAGTGATTGTTGAAGTTGTTGGTATTTCGGAGATCTCGTTGATATGAGATGTGTAACGAGAAAGAAGTGAGATCAATTGCTCTTGAGAAGTTTGATTGGCGATATTGTTGTTATTAGAATTTTGTGTTGTATGACTATCTTTGTGTTGAGTGATGTTTTGTTCATTATTGGCTTTTGATTTGTAGTTGTTGGATGTTGGATGGTGATGCACTGTAAGTGCCGATGCATTTGTTGTACTGTGTTGTTTTTGAATATTTTTTGATGATATGTCTTCGGTTTCTGCTTGTTTTGTTTGTTTGTGATGAGAGTGGTTAATTATTTGCGAAAAGGGTACAGTTGTGCCCACTTGCATAGGGTGTTGCTCTTTATATTTTCGGCGCGCCGCGCCCATACTGATGTTTTCTAATGTTTTTATGGTTAAGATTTCTTTAATTTGTTGGTATTTTGGACATGTTTTGTCCGATGAGGTGTGCTCGCCATAACAATTTGCACATGTTATGCGGCTGCATATTGTATCGCTATGGGGCGGTAGATTACAAACGGGGCAAGATGGATTATTTTTACACCATTTTTGGGTATGTCCAAGTATTTGACAGTTTTTACATCTCATTGGGTTGGGTATGTAAGGTTTAATTTTTAATTTGTACCATGCTACATCGAGTTCACTAGGTAGTTGAAATCTGTCAAAAGTTAAGACAATGAGGCCAGAATGAATTGTTTTTTCTTTGGCTAGTTTGGTGAACTTGTATACACTTGTCACTCCTTGGGAGCTTAGCTCATTAATAAGTTCTTTTTCGTCAACTTCGGCAAGATTCTTGTCGAAAACGACACCTTTTACTGAGTTTAAACTGGGGTGTAATTTCACTGATATTGCACACATACCACAAAGGTCTTTTGATTTTAAAAATTTTTCACTCGATTTAGCATTGCTTGCAAGGATTAAGATGCTTCCATCTTTAAGTTTCGAAATGGAATCGATTTCTTTAGAAATAGATTCAAGTCCTTTTTTGATTGCAATGGGCTAAGTTTAGTAAGTCTTTTGTCAGTATCCGTTGGAGAAATCACTAAATATTTGGAATTTTTCACTGTTTTGTTTATAGTTGGTAATTTTGGAAAGTTTTTGGCTTGTAAGTCAATCCGTGATCTTTTTGGAGAATTGACATCCTCTGATAGCAAAGCAAATCTGTTGGAAGATTTGTCCGGCGGCCCAGGAGCCATTTTTTTGTTGGTGTGTTTTTTCTTTTTTGTGTTTTGTTTTCTGTTTTTTTTTTATAACAACAAGAAGTAACACGAGTAGACACGAATTTATTGAGATTTACACTAGAGATGCGAGAGAGCGTTTTCTGAAGTCAACACGTCCGATCGCTTTCTTAGCTAGTTGATGACTGTGCACAACAAATAGTTTGCGTATTTTCGGGCTGATAAAATTGTTTCCACTGCATGTCTTCATTACTTACAGCTCTTAGTATTATATTAACAAAACTATCGAGCCACAGTTTAAAGTGTTTTTGATATTTTTGATGGATTTACTTGAGTTGGGCCAGTTAATGTTTTTTGAAATCCCAAGGAACTTAACAAAACATTTGATGGTATGTGAATAAGAATATTGTCCAGTTTGAAACTTAAAAATTTTTACTTACAGCTTTTGATTTCGACTTGATTTGCTCAGCTATAGTTAAACTGAAACTGACTTGTACAGTCTCTTTTTCTTGGGGTCGCATGCTCATGGCCCGTAATGATAATGGACTATTCAAAAGATGAAGTATAAGTATCTCGATATTTGTTTGGTAGATTATGCTCGCAAATTTGAAGCTGCTTTCCTTCTGATCTGGTACGTTGCTGATTCTGTCTTATTTCGCAACTATTACTTCTAATATAACTACAGATTTCACAGACAAATTTTTCCTACCGGCAATTAAAAGTGACAAGCAAATATAAAACTTAGCTGTGCGACACTGAACGAAAACGAGCGGGCAAATAGTCTAAAAGGAGTTAGGTAAATATGAGGCAAAAAGATTATTTTTGTTGTAAAAAAATAAGCAAAATTATAAGAACAAAGTAGCATATAGAGGCATAAGCGCCTGAAAGCAAGCAACAGCTGCGGATGAGAAATGTTAGGCAATGTACATGTATATGCTTGAGGGGGTGTGTGTATGTGTGTATACGCAATGATGTTGTTGCCAAAATGTATCTGCGCATGCAAACAAATGTGGTAGCTAACGAAAACAAGAACACACAGATGCACTTACACACGCAAGCACAACACAAGCGCACAGCAATGGCAACTGTAATAATAAAGGCAAATACCAACAATGAAATGCGCGGAATACCAAAAACACATTAAAGCGCGTGTACGATTAAACAAACAGACAACACCAAAAGCAAATGCAACCAAAGGGTATGAAATCAAAAAAACAACGAAAACCGAAACAATTCATTCAATAACAGAGGTTTTCTGTTACCGTTAAAACCAGAGGCACAGAGTGGGAAATCGGTATGTCCTTTTTGTTGCTGTGCGTATGTTCAAAGGGATTTACAATACAAGTATAAACACATAGAACAATACAGCCGTGAGTCCTTCAAAATACCCAATCCATTACACTTGTGACTCTGTGATTTTTTCACCAACAAAACCAAGTTGCGTCAAGTACCTGGTGAGACATGTTTGAAGCGCTTGCAACTTTGAACCAGCTCGTAAATCTTCTTCTTCTTAATTGCCGTAGACACCGCTTACGCGATTATAGCCGAGTTAACCACCGCGCGCCAGTCGTTTCTTTTCTTCGCTACGTGGCGCCAATTGGATATTCCAAGCGAAGCCAGGTCCTTATCCACTTGGTCCTTCCACCGGAGTGGAGGTCTTCCTCTTCCTCTCCAATCTGCGTCGAATAATTTCAGAGCTGGAGGGTTTTCGCCCATCCGGACAACATGACCTAGCCCAAGTCGCCACTGTCTTTTAATTCGCTGAACTATGTCAATGTCGTCGTATATCTCGTGCAGCTCATCGTTCCATCGAATGCGATATTCGCCGTGGCCAACGCGCAAAGGACCTTAATCTTTCGTAGAACTTTTCTCTCAAAAACTCGCAACGTCGACTCATCCGTTGTTGACATCGTCCAAGCCTCCGCACCATATAGCAGGACGGGAATTATGAGTGACTTATAGAGTTTGGTTTTTCTTTGTCGAGAGAGGACTTTGTTTCTCAATTGCCACCATTGCTGCAAGATAGACGAAATTATCTACAACTTCAAGTGAGGAAAGTTTTGTGATCGCCATTCAGAAATCGCTAGGCCAGAAACGATTCTTTTACATATGACTCAAGCAGCTCACGTCTTCCGGTGTTTGACCAAGTATCCTCTGGGTAGCCTAAGAACATCCGTTTGAAGGCGAGCTAAAGTGAGAAGGCGAAACATCCCCTCCGCAAAGTTGTACGCCACGTAAAAATTCAGCCTCCACGACGAAACATCCCCAAATGGGTTGAGGCTGATCGACTTCACCGGGGCCCGTTATCTGTAGTACTAGATTCCAGCATAAGAAGATTCATCAAGCTACCTGGCTGTCTCCGGATCGAAAAACTACCAACCAGATCGATCATGTTGTGATAGACGGAAGTTACATCTCCAGTGTTTTAGATGTGCGTGCGCTCCAAGGTCCTAACATCGACTCGGACCACTATATTGTTGCGGCCAAGATTCGCACCCGTTTCTGTGCAGCAAAAAACGCACGCCAACAAACACCAGGAAGGTTCGACGTCGAGAAGCTGCAATCACAACGGACAGCACAATGATTTTCTACTCGGCTTGCACTCCTGCTCTCTGAGAGCACTCGTCAACAACTCGGTAAAAGGGAACTGTGGGACGGCATTTCAAACTCCTTACGTACAGCTGCAACCGAAACCATTGGTTTTCGGAAAGTGCAAAAGAACAGCTAGTACGACGAGGAGTGCCGTGTCACAGCGGAGAGAAAACAGGCTGCCTACCTCGCAACGTTACGATCGACCACAACATGTGCTGGAAGGGATAGATACCGAGAGTTGAAGAGGGAAGCGAGACGCATTTGCAGACAGAAAAAGAAAAGGCCGAAATGAGTGAGTACGAAGGGCTTGATAAGCTGGCCGACAGGGGTAATACGAAAAAATGCGGCGGCTTACAGGAGGTTTCAAGACCGGAGCATACTCTTGTAGAACCCCAAAAGGTGATTTAGGAACACTTCTCCAGCCTGCTGAATGGCAGTGAACGTATAACGCCAGGAGAAGGCGAACCCGATTCCACAATCGATGACCATGGAGCAGACGTTCCATTGCTCGACCATGAAAAAGTTCGAATAGCAATTGCCCACCTGAAAAACAACAAAGCAGAGGAGCATGCATCAGCTTCCCACTAAAAGGGAGACCCCCCAATCTGCGCCAACTACCGTGGGATAAGCCTCCTCAAAATCGCATATAGGGTTCTATCGAGCGTATTGTGTGAACGATTAAAGCCCACCGTCAATAAACTGATTGGACCTTATCAGTGTGGCTTTGGACCTGGAAAATCAACAACCGACCAGATATTCACTATCCGCCAAATCTTGGAAAAGACCCGTGAAAAGAGAATCGACACACACCACATCTTCGTCGATTTCAAAGCTGCTTTCGACAGCATGAAAAGTAGCTGCCTTTATGCCGCGATGTCTGAATATGGTATCCCCGCAAAACTAATAAAGCTGTGTAAGCTGACGTTGAGACTGAGCTCCGTCAGAATCGGGAAGGACCTCTCCGAGCCGTTCGATACCAAACGAGGTTTCAGACAATGCGATTCCCTATCGTGCGACTTTTTCAACCTGCTTCTGGAGAAAATAGTTCGAGCTGCAGAACTAAATAGAGAAGGTACCATCTTCTATAAGAGTGTACAACTGCTGGCGTATGCCGATGATATTGATATCATCGGCCTCAACACCCGTGCCGTTAGTTCTGCTTTCTCCAGACTGGGCAAGGAAGCAAAGCAAATGGGTCTGGCAGTGAACGAGGGCAAGACGAAATATCTCCAGTTGTAAATATGTATATAAATTAGGGTGGTCCTTATGTTATGAAAGAACTTCTTAGTAAATATTTCCAAAACCTAAAAGTTAGTTAATAAGGCATAGTAGAAAATTAAATATACGCTTGTGCGTCCACTTGCGATAGGACTGTGGTGTGTTAAACAATTGCTTAAACTAAAAGTAAACTTACCCTCCTTAATTGGAATTAAAATGTTTATCCAATTTTCTTTATTATAATATTTTTGGCTATTATACATAAGATGTTGGTCGAAAATAATTTATGTTTTCGTTCTCCAATTGTAAATATAATCTTAAATCTTAAATAATAGTAGTTAGCTTGTGGCGCTTATTTGGCGATGTTTGGAAAAATTTCTCATGATAGAAGCTTAAAAATAGGAACTTGAGTCTCAATATTGGCCACAAGAGTTTTTCGTCATTAGAAAACCTTTTCTAAAAATTATAGTAACTTAGAGCTTAAGAGCTTAGTCTTTCTCATTCAAAATGTTATCCCTACAATTTAGCTCCAATGATCGTTTATATAATGAAAAACTGCATTTTGGCCGGCTCACAAAGAAACATTTATACAAATCGATTTGGATGTTCTCTACTTTTTTATAGAAAAAACGCAGAAACTTCAAATTTAATGGGGAATGTTTATTATCACTCGAAAGAACATTTCTTGGCATTTATTTTTTGAAGTTTATTGTGTTTCAAATATTGTCCGCGGCTACGTCTCAGATGGTACTTTGGGTGAGTCCAGTTTTCGATGACTCGCGATGTTTTGCTCCAATGAATCCACCGACTCACAAACCACACCAAACCGTTATTTTTTGTGGATAAAATGACAGCTCTATAGCTTGCTGTTCTTCCTAATTTTGTTTATTTACATATTCATTGAGCCAGAAATGAGGCCCATTCGTTCGCCCATTGCTGGACAAAATTTTACTCAAAAACGTCGGATCTTCCTGGAATTTTTCAAGAGCTTTTAGAGCGAAGCGACGTCGCTTAGGAATATCACGCGACTTCAATTCTGCTCATGTTGTATTTTGTGCGCTTTAGATTTACGATCTCGACGTAAAATGCGCCAAGTTGTTTCATACGTCAGTCCGAGTTGCTGCGAATGGCACCGAATCGACTCTCGTTGGTCTTCATGTACACTCTCAGCTACGGCTGCTATACATATTTTCTTCACTGTGTGCTGAACGTGGTCTATTCGATCGAATATTATCCAGTAATGATATACATACCACTGCGAGAAACTATTTCTGTACTCTCTTCAAAGAGCTCTCCACGAAAAGGAGTTGAAGTTAAAATTACATCTTTAAGTTAAAATATTTAAGACAACGTATTCAGACATTGTATCAATAAAAGCGTTCTAAACAATATTTGGCATGTGCTGCCCTCAAAAGATATCAATTTTTGTACACAAAGCAGTGATTCTGGGGTCTATAAATGCCAGTATCACTAATATATGTATGTTATAAAACGTCTCTGCGCTTACACATTTCCCTTTTAATTTATCTTTTCTGCTTCTTTTTTCTAAGAAACATTTTCAAAGTTACCATATAAAATATGTACTATATGTAAAGGGTGATTTTTTAAGAGCTTGATAACTTTTTAAAAAAAAAAAACGCATAAAATTTGCAAAATCTCATCGGTTCTTTGTTTGAAACGTTAGATTGGTTCATGACATTTACTTTTTGAAGATAATTTCATTTAAATGTTGACCGCGGCTGCGTCTTAGGTGGTCCATTCGGAAAGTCCAATTTTGGGCAACTTTTTCGAGCATTTCGGCCGGAATAGCCCGAATTTCTTCGGAAATGTTGTCTTCCAAAGCTGGAATAGTTGCTGGCTTATTTCTGTAGACTTTAGACTTGACGTAGCCCCACAAAAAATAGTCTAAAGGCGTTAAATCGCATGATCTTGGTGGCCAACTTACGGGTCCATTTCTTGAGATGAATTGTTGTCCGAAGTTTTCCCTCAAAATAGCCATAGAATCGCGAGCCGTGTGGCATGTAGCGCCATCTTGTTGAAACCACATGTCAACCAAGTTCAGTTCTTCCATTTTTGGCAACAAAAAGTTTGTTAGCATCGAACGATAGCGATCGCCATTCACCGTAACGTTGCGTGCAACAGCATCTTTGAAAAAATATGGTCCAATGATTCCACCAGCGTACAAACCACACCAAACAGTGCATTTTTCGGGATGCATGGGCAGTTCTTGAACGGCTTCTGGTTGCTCTTCACCCCAAATGCGGCAATTTTGCTTATTTACGTAGCCATTCAACCAGAAATGAGCCTCATCGCTGAACAAAATTTGTCGATAAAAAAGCGGATTTTCTGCCAACTTTTCTAGGGCCCATTCACTGAAAATTCGACGTTGTGGCAGATCGTTCGGCTTCAGTTCTTGCACGAGCTGTATTTTATACGGTTTTACACCAAGATCTTTGCGTAAAATCTTCCATGTGGTCGAATAACACAAACCCAATTGCTGCGAACGGCGACGAATCGACATTTCACGGTCTTCAGCCACACTCTCAGAAACAGACGCAATATTCTCTTCTGTACGCACTGTACGCATTCGTGTGGTTGGTTTAATGTCCAATAAAGTAAACTGAGTGCGAAACTTGGTCACAATCGCATTAATTGTTTGCTCACTTGGTCGATTATGTAGACCATAAATCGGACGTAAAGCGCGAAACACATTTCGAACCGAACACTGATTTTGGTAATAAAATTCAATGATTTGCAAGCGTTGCTCGTTAGTAAGTCTATTCATGATGAAATGTCAAAGCATACTGAGCATCTTTCTCTTTGACACCATGTCTGAAATCCCACGTGATCTGTCAAATACTAATGCATGAAAATCCTAACCTCAAAAAAATCACCCGTTATATAGATATCAAGCAACCTCATAACCGTTTTAAGATCAAATTAAAAATAAAAACAATACACTACTTTTTTTGAAAGTATTATTCCACTTTATTTCAATAAAAAGCTATTCAGTCATATAATTAATGGGTTTGTATTTTATATTTTTCTCTTTGCAGGTAATTAGCACCTAATTGATAATACGAGTTGATCCAATGAGTGAACATTTTTTTCATTTCTTCTTCTTGTGGTGGGTGATTAAGTAAGTTTCAATGCTGAAGCATTAAAAAAATAAAATTAAATGTCTACTACACCCTTTAGTAGACATATTTTTCTAAAATAAGTTATTTTGAGATTAAATTCGTTCATATAATTTGTCAACGAATGTAAAACTAATACTAAAGAAGGAGTAGCGATTCGAAAAAAATTTTGCGAATAAGGAAAGATTAAAGAAAGGTATTCGAATGCAGAATGAGCTATCAATGAAATGCACATAATCAACAGACTTTATAGAAGAAATATTTAATAATAATCAGACACAGTTTCATTTTCTTACAGGGATGAATAACCCAGTGTTTTTGAGAGCTTTGGATTTGTAAATGTTTAACTATTTTTTCTTGCATTCAGCTTACTATCTACTCGTACTTTAATTCAGTCCTTTATTTGAGATATTTAAAAGCTGTGCAGTATTATATATTGGAAGAAAATTAGTGCTTTTTATATGCTTCATTGGTAAAAATATTCAAAATGATTGCTTGGGTGGGTTGCGTTGATTTGGTTAAGTCAATAGTTTAAGTAGAAAGTTGAGCTTTCAGAAAGCTCAAAAGATTAAAACCTTAAATATACTTAGTTGTCCTCAAGCGAGGCGCTTTCGGATATCGAAATGAGGATAAGAAATACATAATCCACTTTTTACAAATATCGCTCCGGTTCTAAGGCAAACATTAGGAGAAGCGAATCTTCCGCACTGTCAGGTATTTGTTCTCAAAAAAGGTAGTTTCTTAAGCAAATACCTATCTAACCATGTATGCAAATATTATTTCGAAATACACATGCGCAAAGACATGCACATACTCATATATTCAGTATAACATTTCGTTCATGTAATTAAATTGTTTCGCATTGATTAAAAATTAACGTAAATATTTACAATTCTTGTTCTTCTCACTTGAGTGGTTACTGAAGTTGTTGTTGCCATTGCTACGCTTCTGTACAAGCTAACTAACATTAGCTAAATTAAACAATATTATTCTGCTGCTTACCAAGTCTGCTTTGTCACTTAACTTTTCCAGTTGAAACAAATTTTCTGCTTTGGCATCAAAGATATTTGATTAACATTTTTATACAAATAGGCAAAGACAGGCAAAAAATAAGGAAAAATTCTTCATTGACATTCAAATTCGTAAAATCTGCAAATTGTAGAAAGGATTGTAAAAAAAACAAAGGTTGAAAACAGGCAATTTTCAACAACTCAATTTACTTTCTTAAGATTATATTCTTCTAAGATTACACCTGAGCTCATCCTAAGTAGATAATTGAAAGGTTCGGTGAAGACAAATGAAAAAAAGAAGTTAATGAACACACTGACCATAAATAAATCATAAGAAAATTAAAATAATTTCACAAATTCACTTTAAACTCTATATTTGATATAATTAAACTGGAATATTGAAATTGTCTTTAAAATGAACTTAAACTGTCTTTGAACTTGATGAAATTTAGCGAGGCGGTACTTCTTCACACAACGGAGTTGTAATCAGGATCGGTAATACTTTCGTCACCATGATGGAGGCTAAACCTTACCGCCCACAACTGTTTTTGTAAATCCACTATTTCGAATATACTATTCGATGTACGAATAAATGGTTGTGTTAGTTAGAATTCGGATGCCAATTCTAATCTTACAATCGGCCGTCCTGACAAGTTAATCATCCTCGAATGACTAACCCCATTTCTTCATATTTTCTGCAACAGTAGTGGTCTTGTTGGGTCTTTCATGGACTCCTACTTTTCCTACTTCATATTTTTAGTGTGGTAGTAGTGCGTTGTAGTCACATTTCGGCTTCAATCTTATGCCAGCACCGACCTGCGTTCTTTTAATTGCGGACTAATTCATTAATTCTGTATCTAATGTTTCCCGTTATATTCTTGTTGAATGTTCTAACATTCTCCTAATTCAATTCTGGATTGTATGAAGTGCGCATATTTAGACCTGTAAGTATTTTGAAGGGTGCCATCGCCGTACTACGCGGATAGGTTTTATTCATAACTTGTTGAACTGTTGGCACTTGTCGGTACGACTGAGTTGGAGTGCTCTGACATATTTTTGAGAGCATTGGAATAATTATACTCCCGTTGCAATCAGCAAGTGTTGTATGTCTTCCTTGTTGCAATAATCTTTGAAAGCATTTGCCGTAAAGATAGGCCCCTATTTATAACAATCCACCTCGGATTTCTAAAAATCGATGCCTATTTCACTAATCTATCCACTGCCTCTTTCGGTCAACGGACCCACGTGATCTGTGTGGTACGTTCCTAACGGTTCTTGAGTCTTATCGATTGGGGCCAATAAACTCTCTTTTTTCCCTTCTTGGCAACCACCATAACGGAATCATATCTTAAAAAATCATATCTTAAAAAACTGCTCTAAACTCGACTTGATCATCTACGTATTTTTGATCTTCATATGATACCCGACGAGGCCGTCGAGACACCGGTTTCTCGTCTGTCAAAATTAATTTCATTTCAACTGGCCCACTCATTGGTTTCTTAGGCTGATATTTATTAATCAATGTTTTGACGAACGCTGCGTCAGGTTCTTCTAAATGTGATAAGCCTACTCTGTCCAATTTATCCTCTATCTGTTCCTCCATCCAACACAAAACTTTAAATACTCTCTCGTCATTAAGGCCTTCGCCAGGACATACCGTGCTCTCCTTTCCCAGCACTCCTGGACTAAGCTGATCTTCGCACACTTGCTCGGAAACCCTCTCACTCACTTAGATTTCAATTTCATAGCCCCCTTGAATATATTTAGGTCCAACCGTCATTGGCGTCCATGTTTTCAAACACTTCTTTAAATATATCGTTTCCCAAGATTGCCGCTTAGGGTATATCTTGCACTCTTACTACATCAAACTTAACTTTCACTGTCACACCTTCTACAGAGATCTCCGCTACAAAGCTGCCCATTGTTTGTAACCTCGCCCTTTCCTATCCCATACAGCCGTTGTTTCTCTTTTCTGAGACTAGTTCCTAGCTTTCAAAATCACACCCAATGAAAAAGGAACAACAAGCCTCGGATGAGTGACCCCCCTTTTGATGAGGACCATGGCAAACGAATTAAAGACTACGCTTTGAGGGCATGCAACTGGAATATCCGGTCCCTTAATGGGGAAGGTGCCACTGCCCAGCTGTTTGATATCCTCACGAAAATTAAGGCTGACATCATCGCCGTTCAAGAAATGCCATGGACGGGACAAGAACTGAGGCGAGTAGGCTCTTGTATAATATACTACAGTGACCATATAAAAGAGCGCAAGAAAGTGCGATTTGTGCACTACGATTTGGCGCTACGGTTGGTAAATTCAACCTCTACGACGAAACATCCCCAAATGGGTTGAGGCTGATCCACTTTGCCGGCCCCGAAATATAGTTTTCTGTAGTAGTAGATTCCTGCATAAGAAAATACATCAAGCTATCTGGCTGTCTCCGGATCAAAAAACCACCAAGCAGATCGATCATGTTGTGATAGACGGAAGACACGTCTTCAGTGTTCTAGACGTGCGTGCTCCCCGAGGTCTTAACATCGACTCGGACCACTATCTTGTTGCAGCCATTTTCGCACCCGCCTCTGTGCAGCAATAAACGCACGTCAACAAACACAAGGACGTTTCGACGTCGAGAAGCTGTAATCACAACAGATAGCCTAATGATTTTCTACTCGACTTGCAGTCCTGCTTTGTGAAAACACTCGTCAACAAACTCGGTATCACCGAACTGTGAGACGGCATTTCAAACTGTTTGCGTACAAGCTGCAACCGAAACCATTGGTTTTCGGAAAATGCAAAAGAACAGTTGCTTACCACGAGAAGTGCCGTGTCGCAGCGGAGAGAAAACAGACTGTCTACTTCGCGACGTTACGATCGACCACAACAAGTGCAGAATGGGATAGATACCTAGAGTTGAAGAGGGAAGCGAGACGCATTTCCAGACAGAAAAAGAAAGAGGCCGAAATGCGAAATATGAAGAGCTTGATAAGCTGGCCGACAGGGGTAATTCTCGAAAATTCTACAAAAAAAATGCGGCCGCTTACAGAAGGTTTCAAGACCGGAGCATACTCTTGCAGACCCCCAAAGATGATCTAGTCACCGATGTCCAGAGCATACTTAAATTATAGAGGGAACACTTCTCCAGTTTGCCGAATGGCAGTGAACACAGAACGTCAAGAGAAGGCGAACCCCATTCTCCAATCGATAACGATGGAGCAGACGTTCCATTGCCCAACTATGAAGAAGTTGGAATAGCAAATGCCCGTCTGAAAAACAACAAAGCTGAGGGGGCCGATGGATTACCGGCCGAACTATTTAAGCACGGCGGCGAAGAACTGAAAGGAGCATGTACCAACTTTTTTGTAAAATATGGTCGGATGAAAGCATGCCCAACGATTGGAATTTAAGTGTGCTCTGCTCAACCCACTAAAAGGTAGACCCTCCAATCTGCGCCGTATTGCGTGAAAGATTAAAGCCCACAGTCAATAAACTGATTTGACCTTATCAGTATGGCTTTAGACCTGGCAAACCGACCAGATATTCACCGCGCGAAACTTTTGGAAAAAACCCGTGAAAGGCGCACGCACCACCAAAGCTGCTTTCGACAGCGCGAAAAGGAGCTGCCTTTATGCCGCGATGTCTGAATTTGGTATCTCCGCAAAACTAATGCGGCTGTATAAGCTGACGTTGAGCAAACACGAAAAGCTCCATCAATATCGGGAAGACCTCTCCGAGTCGTTCGATACCAAACGAGGTCTCAGACAAGGCGACTCCCTATCGTGCGACTTCTTCAATCTGCTGCTGGAGAAAATAATTGGAGCTGCAGAACTAAATAGAGCGGGTAACATCTTTTAAAAGAATGTAAAGCTCCTGGCGTACGCCGATGATATTGATATCATTGGCCTTAGCAACCGTGCCGTTAGTTCTGCTTTTTCCAGACTGGACAAAGAAGCAAAGAAAATTGGTCTGGCAGTGAACGAGGGTAAGACGAAATATCTCCTGTCGTCAAACAAACAGTCGTTGCACTCGCGACTTGGCTCTCCATCACTGTTGACAGTCATAACTTTGAAGTCGTAGATAACTTCTTGTATCTTGGAACCAGTGTAAGCACCACCAACAATGTCAGCCTGGAAATCCAAGCAGGATAACTCTTGCCAACACGTGTTACTTCGGACTGAGTAGGCAATTGAGAAGTAAAGTCCTCTCTCGACGAACAAGCACCAAACTCCATAAGTCACTCATAATTCCTGCTATATGGTCCAGAGGCTAGGACGATGACAACAACTTGACGTTGCGAATTTTCGATAGAAAAGTTTTGCGAAGTTCAGCGAATTAAAAAACAGTGGCTACGCTGGCTAGGTCATGTTATCCGAATGGACGAAAACACTCCAGCTCTGAAACTATTCGACGCAATACCCGCCGGGTGAAGCAGAGGAAGAGAAAGGCCTCCACTCCGTTGGAAGGACCAAGTGGAAAAGGACCTGGCTTTGCTTGGAATATTTAATTGGCGCCACGGAGTGAAAAAAAGAAACGACTGGCGCGCTGTTTTTATCTCGGCTATAATCGCCTAAGCGGTGCAGCACGTTTTTTCTAATATGAAAATAGCGACTAATAATGCAACAATTGCTTCGAAGTAATGCTCAGCACTTACCATAGCCTATCGCCATATTTCTCAATTTCATAAACAAGAAGCAAGCGCATTCTCTTTCTTTCGACGTAGGAGCGACGCACAGCTGCAATGCTGCTTTTTCGCAGCCAACCGTATATCATTATAATTGCAAAAAATTGTCTTTATTTTGATATAAGTTTTATCGCGTAAGTGGATAGTTGCAAATCACTATTATCAGCTTACCTGTGTATATCTGCCTACCTGATAATTGCACCGGGAAAAAGAAGACAACCCAGTGTTTGCATATTCTACATATAGGCTATATACTTTCGATTAGTCTACAGTTTATTGCGTAAGAGAGCGCGTGTAATGTTTTAAAAAAATCTTTTTTTAATTATTAATTAATTACGCTTAGCACCACAATTTCCAGTCAACCTCTTCGAAATTATTATTTTAATGTTATAAGTTGTATATAAAAATTATTTTCATCCCGTAATACAATGGGTGATGGTCGTACTATGGTGGTGGGATCTTACACTATAATATATCTATCGCTGTTCTTTTTTAAACAAAAAACCCCATAGCAAAAAAACTATGGATGACAGAAGGATCTGTAGCTGTAATACTTTCTGCACTTGTGGCAATATTTACACAATAAACACTTTGTTCTGTTCATGTCACAAAAAACGAGTGGCTTTTTGTATACCAATGTAATTTGCCGGAGAATACTAACACAATATAATAAGAAGAATAAAACCTCGGTTAATCATACAAGAGGAATAAAACCATAAGTATATTTTACATGTATACTGGTTGTTTCAGCCGCACTATTATAATACAAATTTATAATGCAGCGAAAATTTTATGATGCTCTCGTAATAATTATTTGTATCACCAGGATAACGACTACGACGACGGTAGATGATATCAACCCATCATTCCTATATTACGGTGTGAAAATTAGCGGAGTAGGAGCACATGCACTTCCATAACAAAATTATAAATTCCCATCTGATATTTTCTGCTTCCAATATACAAATAAAGCTCCAATGAATATATCGGTTTTTTTTGTCTCGTATTGAAGCAACTAATTTCGTGCAAGAAGAATTGAATAAGATACAATCTTGGTTAGATTGCTGGAGAATGAAAGTAAACGTGAATAAATCAATGCATGTTTTATTATACTCTCGCAACAAAGTTGCTAAAGAGAGTATTATAGTTTTGTTCACATAACGGTTGTTTGTAAGTCCTAAAACTAAAAGAGTCAGATATAGGGTGATATATACCAAAGTGATCAGGGTGACGAGTAGAGGTGAAATCCGGATGTCTGTCTGTCCGTCCGTCCGTCTGTCCGTCCGTCTGTGCAAGCTGTAACTTGAGTAAAAATTGAGATATCGTGATGAAACTTGGTACACACGTCTTTTTTGGCTCCATAAGAAGATCAAGTTCGAAGATGGGCAAAATCGGTCCACTGCCACGCTCACAAAATGGCGGAAACCGAAAACCTATAAAGTGTCATAACTAAGCCATAAATAAAGATATTAAAGTGAAATTTGGCACAAACGAACGCATGAGGAAGGGGCATATTTGGACATAATTTTTTTGGAAAAGTGGGCGTGGCCCCGCCCCCTACTAAGTTTTTTGTACATATCTCGGAAACTACTATAGCTATGTCAACCAAACTCTATAGAGCCGTTTCCTTCAGGCATTTACATATACAGTTAAAAAATTGAAGAAATCGGATAATAAACACGCCCACCTCCCATACAAAGGTTATGTTGAAAATCACTAAATGTGCGTTAACCGACTAACATAAACATAATGTCATAAACACTAAATTTTACGGAAAAAATGGCAGAAGGAAGCTGCACCCAGGCTTTTTTTTAAATTAAAAATGGGCGTGGCGTCGCCCACTTATGGACCAAAAACCATAACTCAGGAACTACTCGACCGATTTCAATGAAATTCGGTATATAATATTTTTTTAACACCCTGATGACATATACTAAATATGGGCGAAATCGGTTCTCAACCACGCCTTCTTCCAATATAACGCTATTTTGAATTCCATCTGATGCCTTCTCTGTATAATATATACATTAGAAACCAATGATCATAGCGGAATAAAACTTTACTCAAATACGGTATGTGAGCTGAGGTATCCCTTGTGAAAAAAATTGTTGTGATCGCACTATAACTTCTCAAGGTCCCTGATATCGAACACGAAGAACTCAGTGCCCAACCTAACCTAACCTACTATTTTCACCGAAAATATCGGTAAATCTCTCAGAATTTAATTCTAATTAATTTTACAGCAAAATAAAAAAATATGTAAATGACGGATAATGAAATCTCGATTATCACTTTATCGTGCGAGAGTATAAAATGTTCGGTGACAACCGAACTTAGCCCTTCCTTACTTGTTTACATTAAAGCGAAGTGATAGCCCTTCCTTGCTTCTAAATGGCAATGCTATACCTAAAAGTGATAGCGTTAAATACCTCGGCATGCACTTGGATAAACGGTTAACATAGAAACAGCACATACATGCTAAAAATAAGCAATTAAAAATAAAAACCAAACAACTCTATTGGCTACTCGGATATAAATCGCCGTTACATCTTGAAAATAAATTGCTATTATATTATCTGGACCTACGGTGTGCAGCTTTGGGGCACTGCTTGTATAACAAATATTGAAATTTTACAAAGATTTAAGTAAAAAACCCTAAGACTAATTACAAATGCCCCTTGGTTTATAACAGATAAAGCCATCCATACAGATCTTAATATGCAATTTGTTAAAGCTGAGATTAAAAGATTTAGTACAGCATATTTACACAGAATCAGTTGTCATGACAATCCTTTGGCATTCATGTTATTAGATGACAGCAATGAAATTACTAGACTCAAGAGACAACATATTCTAGATCTCCCATTTAGGAATTAAGTGCTAACTATTTAATAATATATATTATTACAGTATTAATTATTAGTATTAAGTTTGTTAATGTAAGTAATAGAAATAAGAACATTTGATATGATTGTTGTATATTATTATTGGTATCACTGGATATCAATAATATAAGTCAGATTATGATTTTGTTATCTCATTTGCTTATTATTTTTAAAATAGATTGCAAATAAAACATATTAAAACAAAAACAAAAATTTCTTAGATATCTTAACAAAATTAAAGGGGTCTATAATATTGAATATACTATTTGATGCATAAGATGGGTGAAATTGGTCAACGAAATACCGCAGCTATGCGCAAACAATAGTAAGAATTTCTGTTTTAAAAAAGGAAAACTCTTTTGTCGAAATAATTGCGGAATAAAGTGTCTAGTGACGAAACGTACAGGATGTCGGAAAAGGGTTTCGGTGATAATTGTTTGTCGGAAGCGAGTGTTTTTGATTGGTAATAATTATTCAAAGAGGGTCGAGAATGCGTTGACGATGAACCACTTCCAGGACGACCATTAACATCAGTAATTAACACGTCAATAAAATAAAGGAACTGGTGCTTGAGAATCAACGTTTAATCGTCACAGCTCTTACTGGCATCGTTGTAATGTCGGAAAGATCAGTTAAAACCTTTTTGAAGGGTGATTTGGGTCTAAGAAAAGTGAAAGCACAACTGGTTACCAAGTGATTCAACTTTTTCGAAAAACAACCTCCCGTTTACGCCTGTGAAACAATGCTTTCTGACTGCCAGCATGTCATGAAAAGAATTATTCGTGGCTATGTTTCCTGGAGCTATACTTATCGAATCAAGGTTATGTCGACAGTTTTATTTTTTATTTCCTGTTCGTAGTAAATATGTACACTCACATTATATAATGGTGGAATATGTAAGCGTCACGCGGGTGAGAATGCAGACTTTTATTTATTTGCTATTGATTATGAGTAATGTAACATAAAAAGATTAATGCCCAACACAATAAATGGATAGAGGCTAAGTAAAGTATGCCAGCAATGATGCTATTAAACGTATACTTATAATACTGTGATGAGAAGCCACACAACACAAAGCACACAGACACACTCCCAAGAAGACGCAACAAAATGGAACGATGTGAAAAAAGGACAAGCAATAACGTTTACAACAACCACCATACATACGACAAAATAGCAACAAGTTTGAATAGTATTAATGATAACAAAAAGCAAATGTGTAAAGCTAGAAATGTAATGGAGGACAACAAATTTGAGGAGTACAATAACAGACGAAGGCAGAGACAAGCCATCCACAGTGTAGAAGCATAGCCACAAGAGGAATATTGAATATGGGCAAAAGCCGCCAGCCTGCCCCAGCAACAACAAGACAAAAGAAGTGTTACCAGCATACTAAAATCTGCTGTTGTATAGAAGCATAGTGGCAAATAAAGAATACTGGCAGCGACAAACTGAACAACAATAGCCATAACAACAGCACTGCCATTCATGACACTGTCAGCGTCAACTACGCCGCTGGCGATTGTCTGCCGATAGGGGGGC
This sequence comes from Bactrocera dorsalis, assembly GCF_023373825.1. Taxonomy (NCBI): domain Eukaryota; kingdom Metazoa; phylum Arthropoda; class Insecta; order Diptera; family Tephritidae; genus Bactrocera; species Bactrocera dorsalis. The sequence goes on from NC_064305.1 coordinate 37,622,698, forward strand.
GAAGGCGAAGAAATTCAAAAGAAATGCGGGGAAACGAAGTTAGAAATACCATTCAGACAACAACAAAGCGCTGGAAGGAAGAAACGGCAAGCAGACATGCGACTGATGTGACACGAAGGAATTAGAATACGTATGTAGGTAACCGATAGCCGATTTGGCAGCAGTAGCAGCCAGTAAGCGGCATTGTGCCCAGTAGAAGTAGGTGCTCTTCAGCGCACGCCGTGGTTGAGGATGTGACTTTGAAAATTGACTAATCTGACTTAACTAAAATGGATGAAATTAGAATTAGAATAAACCTCTAGTGTCCATATGTTAAAAATACAGATTTTTAAACATCCTACAACACTAAAATTGGATAAAATCAGGTCACAATATTATATATGAATGAAAGTATAATATTAAATATACTATAGTTTAATGCCGAAAATCTGCATTTTTGAACCATAAATCCCATAAACTACATATAACAATTATCATTAATTCAGAATGAAATTGAGATTACCCATCCTTTTAACAACGTGTTTCTCATATGTGGAATATATTAAATTTATCTTAGATTGAGTTTATATCGCCCAGGTATATTTATTATGAAGCGACGATATCTTATATATAAAAATGAATCGCAAAATATGTTGGTAAGCGCATAACTCAACAACGCCTGGACAAATTTTGCCAATTCTTTTTTTAAAATGTTCGTTGAGGCTCAAGGATGGTTTTTACGTCAAGAAAACTCCGAATAATTGCCGGAAAACCCCTAAAACAGCCCTTTTCTTTTTCCCATACAAACGAATGTTTGTTTGTTTATTAGTAACGCTAAGGCAACGACAAAACCAATCTTGATGAAATTTTCTGAGAATGTTCTGTGTGGATCGCGGAAGGTTTAGAAATAAAAAACCTGTATGCTTTTCGTGAGGAAAAGTCCGAAAATTGGACGATAACAAAAAGTTAATTTTTTCCATACAATTTTTTTTGTTTTGTTTTTAAATTATTTGAATAGTTCAAATTTGTCGTTTGCTTCAAAAAATTTTTGAAATTATTCAGTGAAAATGTTATGTTGTGTTGCACACAAAGTGACCAATTACAGATTGAAATTTGTAATATCGGTCGGTGTTTTTTTGGCATCAACATAAGTACATTAGCAGCGCAAGGCACTTGACCGAGTACTCCCAAGATGCGATGACATACGTGCGGTACTATGGATCGCGGTCAATCAGCAAGCGATCGCCACGATGTCACATCAAGACTTTTCAAGCAACAGCTTCGATGGACTTTATCTAGAAGCAACGCATATATGTTGCGATTAGATACTAGATGTACTCTGTTGAGTGGCAAAAGAGAGGTTTGCCCCAAACACACATTCTTTTTGGATGGTGGTTTACACCAGATGAAATTGATGAAATCATTTCTGCTGAAATTCCTGATGCAGAGAAAGATTCAGTATTATACGAAGTGATGAAAACCATTATGGTTCACGGGCCTTGCGGATATCACGATCCCACTTCGATTTGTATGTCTGACAATAAATGCACGAAACACTATCCACGTGCTTTTCTTTCGGAAACACAAACAAGAAATGATGGCTGTACTGTACTGTACTTTATCGGCGTTGCTCACCACACGACAATGGCAGAACATTCAGCTTTCAATTTAGGAGAGTGAATATCGAAGTTGACAACACACGGATCATACTATATTCACCACTGTTGTCTAATTCACATTCAAAAGTCATGTCAATGTTGAGTATCGCAGTTTGGTGTAATCGATAAAATACGTTTGTAAGTACATGACCAAAGGAAGCGACATGGCGGTTATTGGTCTTGAACGATACGGTTGATACGTGAACTGCACTAAAGCACTTTGTAGCGCTTTCCGACTGTTGTGTGTCTCGCAGTTAATTTGGAGAATGGCCAAAGAGTGTATTTCAACCCAGGGAATACAGTACAGCCAATGGAAACACCGCTAGCAACAAAATTAACATTTACGAGTTTTTGCTCAACTTTCGTCAGTGATCCGTTTGCGAAGAGATTCGGAAATACCACGATATTATGCATGGAATGCATCGTTGAAGAAATAATTACGCAGAAAGCAAGGCCAACCATTAGATGGACATCCAGGTGTGTTATCAATTAATGCATTAAGATGAATTTACACAATCCACCCGAAAAAACGACGATTGTTTCTACCTTCGGTTGCTATTGATAAATGTGCGCGGTTCAACTTTATATGAGTCATTGCGTACTGTGAATGATACGGTGTGTGCAACTTTTTGAGAAGCAAGCCAGCAATTACAATTGCTGGAAAATGATAATCACTGGAATGAAAATGACGTTCGCACACTTTTCACGATAATAATTTCGACATATCAGCCTCCAAATCCGCGTCTATTATGGGATACGAACAAAAATGACATTGCCGAAGACATTTTACATCTAAAAATTGAATATGGATAAATTCCGGTTGATACTTCCGGTGGTTTGGTATCAATTCCATTTGCCGTTTATCGATTCACGAAAGATGAACTCATCAAGAATTGTTGAGACTTAAACTGGAAGATTCAAAGTCAAATTCCGGGAGAATTGCGCTCATACAAATCGATCGATCGTCTTGACAATGAAGACGACGCCGTGAATTATCCAGTGGAATTTCTAAATTCTTTGGAGGGGCTTTGTATGCCAGCGCATCATTTGCGTCTCAAAGTTGGATCTGTCGTTATTATGCTTCGCAATCTACAAGCGCCGAAACAAGCCGAAACTGTGTAATGGAACCCAACTGATTGTGACGCAGCTATCGAATACAAGAGGGGAAAATGCTTGATTCTACGAATTTGTTTGAGTTCTCACGATTTGCCATTTCAGTTCAAACGGATTCCGTTTCCAGTAAAATAGCATTTGAGATGACAATCATCAGGACAGAAGGATAGTCGCTATAAGTGTATGGCATAAATTTTGAGCTGCTATGTTTTTTACACGGCCAAAAATACGTGGCGTGCTCACGAGTTGGAAAACTATCTTCTCTGTACATTTACGCACCGGAACAGAAACCAAAAAATGTTGTTTATCAAGCTGCGTTACATTGAAAATAAAATCTTATCTTATATATAAAAATGAATCGCAAAATGTGTTGGTAAGCGCATAACTCAAAAACGCCTGGACCAATTTTACCAATTCTTTTTTTAAAATGTTCGTTGAGGCTCAAGGATGGTTTTTACGTCAAGAAAACTCCGAATAATTGCCGGAAAACCCCTAAAACAGCCCTTTTCTTTTTCCCATACAAACGAATTAACGTTTGTTAGTAACCCCAAGGCTCGAGAACGGCAAAACCAATCTTGATGAAATTTTTAGAGGGTTTTGCTGTGGATCGCGGAAGGTTTAGAAATAAAAAAAACCGTATGTTTTTTGTGAGAAAAGTCGGAAAATTGGAAAATTCCAAAAAGTAACTTGTTTCATACAAATTTTCTTTTAGATTTTTTTTTTTTGTTTTTCAATTATTTGAATCGTTCAAATTTGTCGTTTGCTTCAAAAATTTTTGAAAATTATTCAGTGAAAATGTTATGTATGTTGCACACAAAATGATCATTTACAGATTGAAATTTGTTACGATGCCACCAAAAGGTCGCGCTAATATGGTCGGCTTTCTTTTTGGCATCAACATACATTAGCAGCCCAAGGCACACGACCGAGTACTCCCAGGATGCGATGACATACGTGCGGTATTACGGATCGCTGACAATCAGCAAGCGATTGTCACGATGTCGCAGAAAGATTTTTCAAGCTACAGCTTGGATGGTCTTTATCTTTAAGCAACGTATATATGGTGCTGTTATGTAGATGCTAGATGTACTCTGTTGAGTGGCAAGAGAGAGATTTTCCACACGCACACATTCTTCTTTGGATAGTGATTACACCAGATGAAGTCATTCAATCATGCGGAAATTCCTGATGCAAAGGAAGATTCAGTATTATACGAAGTGATGAAAACCAATAAGGCTCATGGACCTTACGGGCACCACAACCCAACTTCGGTTTGTATGTCTGACAATAAATGCACGAAACAGTATCCACGTGCTTTCCCTTCGGAAACACACACTAGAAATGATGGATATCCACTCTATCGGCGTCGCTCACCAGACGACAATGGCCGAATATTCAGCATTCAATTTAGAAGAGTGAATATCGAAGTTGACAGCATATGGATCGTACTATATTCACCATTATTGTCTAATTCAGATTCAAAACTCATGTCAATGTTGATTATTGCAGTTTGGGGTAATCGATGAAATATGTTTGTAATTACTTCACCAAACATGGCGGTCTTGAACGATACGGCAGTTACATGAACTGCAATAAAGCGCTTTGTAGGATGTTCACTTTTGCAATTCATGAACGTTTTCCGACTGTTGTGCGTCTCGCATTTAATTTGGAGAATGGCCAAAGAGTGTATTTCAACCCAGAGTACACATTACAGCCAGTGGAAACACCGCCAGAAACAAAATTGACTTTGACGATTATAAAGGTTATAAAGTTACATGGAATGCATCGTCGAAGACATTTTACATCGTATTCGCTAAGAATTGGAAATGTGTCAGTTCCGGTTGATACTTCCGGTGGTTTGATATCAATTCCATCTGCCGTTTATCGATTCACAAAAGATGAACTCATCAAGAATGTTTATCCGAACATTAGCCAAATTATCGTAACTACGATTCCTTGAGTGCACGCGCAATTTTAGCTGCCAAATTTACCGATGTTGTTGACTGAAACTGGAAGATTCAAAGTCAAATTCCGGGAGGCTTGCGCTCATACAAATCGATGGATCGTCTTGAAGACGACGCCGTGAAAAAAATTGGATCTGTAGTTATTGTGCATCGCAATCTGCAAGCGCCGAAACTGTGTAATGGAACCTGACTGATTGTGACGCACCTATCGAATACAAGGGGGCAGAATGCTTGATTCTACGAATTCCTTTGAGTTCTATCGATTTGCATTTTAGTTCAAACGAATTTCGTTTCCAGCAAAAATTGCATTTGAGAAGACAATCATCAGGACACAAGGATAGTCGCTGGAAATGTGTGGCATAAATTTGGAACTGCTATGTTTTTTACACGGCCAAAAATACGTGGCGTGCTCACGAGTTGGAAAACTATCTTCTCTGTACATTTACGCACCGGAACAGAAACCGAAAAATTTAGTTTATTAAGCTGCGTTACATTAAAAAAAAAGAAATGATAAATTTACCTTTCTTTTCATTTCAAAACACATAATTTCACGCAGGACAACGGCTGCGGGGTCAGCTAGTAGATCTATAAATTTTAAAATTTGCATACATATATAAAGAAAAGCCTGATATTTAAAAATTCTGAATATGTACCAGTTATATTTAACTAAAGCAAGTTTTTGACCGATTTTAACCATTTTAGGCACAAAGATACACTGATATTAGAAAAATGCGCCTTTTCAATATCATTAAGGTAAGTTCCATATTTATATTTTCCGACATATGTGGTATAAAGTTAACTGAAATTTCGAAATCTTTATATTAGATATATGGGAGTCCGAAATAACCCGATTTAATTCATTTTTGATACAACTATTATCAAAAGAAATAAGTTATCTGAATTGCAACTATAGATAAAAACTGCGTTCCGAATTAATAAAATACATAATTTAAAACATTATTACACAGTACGCATAATTACTATGAATTGGCCGAGCTAAGAAGTAGCAAGTGCGCAAAAGTAGTAGCCAATTGCAAACCAAACGTCTTAAAAACACTTTCTAGACTTAAGTACCTAAATATGTAGATGCTAAATTGTTTTAGTTGCATAGATATCACAATTATATATTTCTTTTAATTTGAAGAATACGGAGTGCTTGCATTACATATATGCAATGCCCTGGTTATAATATCATAAATAAATCAATTTGAAGTCAAAGAAGTTGATAATTAACCATAAATTACTCGTTACTGTACGGAAATTATTATGCATAATGTTTAAAGAGTTGTTACGATTGGATTTATATTAGAAACGCTCAAAATATTAGTTTTCTAGTAGTTTTCCTATACCTTCAATAATACAATTTTGTAGATGCTAGAGTCTGATCTATTACAGCTCGCTTTATAGTTATCGGTGCAAGCCTTCTCAGATTATGCATACCTGCATAGTCTGAGGTCCTGCATTTCAATGCTGCTCATCCGCTATGGCGCACGCAAATGTCAAAGCAAATATTTCCAACTAACTCCGTGACTATTTCGCCTATAAAAGCATGCAAATTAGCAGAGGAATTGGGCATAGCTAACAGAAGTAGAAGCATACTCTGATACGAAAGAACTCAAAGAATACAGCTTCACTAATACCAACCATTATTTCGGAGCAAGTCTATTTTTCTGCCTTGCCGCTTCCCCAATTTTTCTGAAAAAAACTGTTTGGATCCGCTATTATTTAGCGGTTGCGCTGCAGTTAAAGCTGTCGCTCTCTTGCAGGTTGGCTGCATTCATATTTTCGTATCATATACATACATAACGAAAGATATGCATTTAAATTGCATGTATTCCAACTTTTTTATGTACGTGTATTTGTTATAGTATGTGTGTTTGCATGTGCGCGTACAATTTTTTAACTGTCATGTCTGCGGCAGGGCAAATATCACCCGCCTTTTATACCTTACTATATCTTTCTATTGTCCTACTTTTCATCTTTGCAAATCTTCATTCGTCTATGCGGTATGCTTTTCTACATACCTTATCCCGTAAGCTTCTTATATTCAATGCTGGCAATTCAGATTTCATGCACAAAAGTACAAAAATACTTTTAAAACTTCCGGCATTTCCATCGAACTCCCACCGCTTACGATCACCGCGCAGCAACAGTCATGGCGAGCCATTGAGCTCGTTGTGTCTTATTGATACTGTCGCCATCTAAAGTTCTATCTGCGATGTGTGCCTAAAATTGAAGAGCGAAAAAGAAATGCAAATAAATTTAAATTCGAACCTTATGTTCTATATCGTGAAGCTAGAACGCTGATTGTCGCACAAATTGCATAAACGTGCAGCTGAGAAAGAGACCTCCTTTTATTATTATTCTCTTTATATTTAAAAACAAAACAAAAATGTATTAATTTTCTTATTGAAAATTGTCTTGAATTAAGTGTGCTGAAGAGATTGCTAAACACGATCATTGCCTTTGAAAGTAATTAGTAAAAACTTTGATAAAAATTCCGACATATGATTTATCTTCTATCTACAGAGCATTGTGGTAGTGTATGGACAATGGGCGAAACTTAAAAGACGGTGTTTGCTGACCATAAAGTTCTTAAGGTGAAGGAAGCGTTCCTTCGATTCCTCGTGACCTGCTAGGTCTGGAAATCGCTTTCCAACAATTTAGTAAGGCCGGGATATTTAGGATATTCAGCATTTTCAATAAAAGATGCTATCATAAAATAATAAAAGTATATGAAAAGTTGCAATTGCATAACGATTTTTTGATTAAAGAATTATAGAAGAACCCAAAAAGCTTTAGTAAATTCAATGAATTCCTTCCCGTTTTGGAAATAAATTAATTAAAAAATTAGTGGGATGCGACTGAAAGGTCTATTCTTTTCTTGCGATTTATTCTGCCTCTGCCTTGTTTCTTAAGTTTTTAAAGATGAAGAAAGAAGTTTAAGTGAATTTAAAAAAATACGAACTGATGAAAAGAGGAATGGGATCAAATGGAATCAAAACATTGTCCTCATTATGAATGCTTGATATTTACGCCGTTTCCCTTATGTCGCCACGACAATTACAAACAGTCGAGGCTGGAATTTGAATCCTTTATTAACAAAAAACATTTCGAAAAATCTAATCATAATATTTTCTACATTACACGAAAAACACATAGTGCTGTCAGACATTTTGGGAAAAGAAATTTTGTTTTAATTAAGGAACATTTTTGTTCATTTTTGTTTCGATATTTCGTACTTTTAACAATTTTTGAATTACTTTTTTTAAATCATAGTGCTCACTTTTCCTGAGCCACTACACTCCTCTATACCTTCAAACCATTGAATAACGCCACTTAAAAGTAATTGAATTTGTGTGCAACTATTTAGCGTGCCAAATACCAAACCAAAGAAAAAAGTGAAACTGAAATTAAATAAATCCGCAGCTTGCACAAAGTAAATAGTTTCAATTTCTTTACAACAGACCTACAAGGTTCGTTCCAAAGTAAACAGGACTTAAGAAAAACAAAGCATAACAAATGGTTTTTTTGCCAAATCAATTTATTTTATTCAAAATAGTCTCCTCTGCTTCAATACAGCTTTTGGCACGGTCCAAAAGCATGTCAAACGAATGTTTGAGCTCGTTGGCCGGTACGGCCGCCAGTATGCCGGCGCAAGCCTTTTGAATGATTCTGAGCAATTTTTGGTCGTCAGTCAATTTGTACGGAACAAACCGTGCACACACCATTCATAAGCCCAAATGTTCGGACGAAATGCGATAAATCGATGTTTTGGAGATGTTCAATTCTATTTCCATATATTTCAATGGTGATTTCGGCTGATTTTTGATAAACTCGCGCACAGTTTTGATGGAATTTCCGGTGATAACGGATTTTGATTTGGCCCACATGTTGATCGTCATTTATGTCCTCACTACTACTTTGAAAACGGTGATACCACTCGTGGACTCTGCTACAGGATAAGCAATCATCGCCATTAACTTGTTTCATCAATTGAAATGTTTGGGTAAAAGTTTTACCAATTTTAAAACAAAATTTAATTTAATTTTCGCACAGATAACACAAACATACTGACACTTAAAACGCAATAACTTCACTTCCAATCAATGAAATGTCATAAAATCTTCACTGGACAATCGATAAAGATATACAGATTCTACCGCATCAGTCGCCGTAGAGATGGCACCACCACGGGGCGCTGTATTCAAAAAGTCGTGTTTACTTTGGAACACACCTTGTACATATGCATGTATTTTTCGCGCAACAGCAAAGCCACTAGTGTTAAGTAAAGATATTGCAGCTCTGCGTCACTTATTCCTTACCTCGGGTGGGGGTAATAAGTGATAGGCACTGCTCTTTATTTTATTTCTTTCCTTTTATTTTCTTTTACCCCTTACCACTGGTGGGGGGAAGTAAAAAATATAAATAAAAGAAGTCTTTGAAGCTGAGATTGTCTTTCAAATCTAAAAATAGATGTATAGTTTATCAGCCTTATCTGTGGCATCTATTGCATTTCTATTTGTTAGTTTATGTAAGTATGTATATGTGTGTGTGTGTTTGTGACTAAGGCACTTGAGATTTATACTGAAGAATACAATAGCCACCATAAGGGTTGTTTTTCTGTATTGTATTCTTATTACATATTTTTCTTATATTTGCTGCATTTTTGTATGTATGTATGTATGTATATTAATATATAAATAGATATTTCTATTTAGTAGCATTTCGGCTTTGCTGATAAGTAAGCATGTTCAATGATATTTGAACAACTAACGGGTGATTTTTTTGAGGTTAGGATTTTCATGCATTAATATTTGACAGATCACGTGGGATTTCAGACATGGTGTCAAAGAGAAAGATGCTCAGTATGCTTTGACATTTCATCATGAATAGACTTACTAACGAGCAACGCTTGCAAATCATTGAATTTTATTACCAAAATCAGTGTTCGGTTCGAAAATTTTTTATCGACAAATTTTGTTCAGCGATGAGGCTCATTTCTGGTTGAATGGCTACGTAAATAAGCAAAATTGCCGCATTTGGGGTGAAGAGCAACCAGAAGCCGTTCAAGAACTGCCCATGCATCCCGAAAAATGCACTGTTTGGTGTGGTTTGTACGCTGGTGGAATCATTGGACCGTATTTTTTCAAAGATGCTGTTGGACGCAACGTTACGGTGAATGGCGATCGCTATCGTTCGATGCTAACAAACTTTTTGTTGCCAAAAATGGAAGAACTGAACTTGGTTGACATGTGGTTTCAACAAGATGGCGCTACATGCCACACAGCTCGCGATTCTATGGCCATTTTGAGGGAAAACTTCGGACAACAATTCATCTCAAGAAATGGACCCGTAAGTTGGCCACCAAGATCATGCGATTTTAACGCCTTTAGACTATTTTTTGTGGGGCTACGTCAAGTCTAAAGTCTACAGAAATAAGCCAGCAACTATTCCAGCTTTGGAAGACAACATTTCCGAAGAAATTCGGGCTATTCCGGCCGAAATGCTCGAAAAAGTTGCCCAAAATTGGACTTTCCGAATGGACCACCTAAGACGCAGCCGCGGTCAACATTTAAATGAAATTATCTTCAAAAAGTAAATGTCATGAACCAATCTAACGTTTCAAATAAAGAACCGATGAGATTTTGCAAATTTTATGCGTTTTTTTTTTAAAAAAAAAGTTATCAAGCTCTTAAAGAATCACCTTTATAATTTGTAATCTATGGTCAGATCCTCTTTGCCATATATCACTATGATAAAACAGTAAAGTGAATTTGTTTGTTAAATGTAAATTCTTTATTTAATCTTCCCAAAAAATTTCACCCCCTTGAAAGTAATCTTCGTCCGCTAAAACGATTTTTTTGCCAACGGAATAGCCTTATTCTATTATAGCCTTCAAAACCATTTTCGATTTGGATTTTTATACTCTGAAACTTGTCAAAACGGCGCGCCGCGGCGTGCTCGATTCAACGTTTTAAATTCTCTGAATAGTCGAAGTCCGAAGTCGCCCGGAACCAACTCAGGCGAATACAGTGGTTGTGGAATGATATTAGTCCAGTTTTTGGTTAAAAAAATCGCGAAGAACCACTGGAGTATGACACGGTGCATTATCGTGATTTTGTCACTATCAGCGTGGTCTCTAATTGTCAACCACCAAGTATTGAATTTTTTGGACGTAGCACTCGTCGGTAAAGGTTGTTGGTTATCCAGAACACAGTTCGTCCTTAACGCCTTCTCGGTCCACCTTGAACTCGTTTTACTATAATAAAGTTTTTTTTACACAAAAATTTTCATTCCCCAAAAAAAAACATAATTGATTTTAGTTTTTTTTTATACCGCAAAGTCAACCATCACCAAAATCGAAAATTTTTTTTTGGTTGAATTCAGCTTAACACATTCGTTTTTTCCGATAGATCACAGTTCTAATATTAGAGGGCTCCACACTAGGGCAACCAAACATTTTATACTCTCGCAACTTGCAAGAATCAAAGCCGCGGAAATACTATAAAGTCTAAAGTCAATCATATAAAGTAAAGTAAGTCAGATGTTCGAAAATCATGATATTAGTTATGAGTAAAACACTCTCTCCCATTTTCGTTGACATAACCGACTTATTGGCCTATATATGAGGTACAAAGTCTCTCAGAAAATCGGAAATCTTTATTTTAAGTATATGAGGGCTAAGAGAAGTATTTGAAGTATTGAACCCATTTTTGACAAACTTATATACACACATTGACCGACATTTTCGACCAAAAATCAACCATAAGTACCGGGGTCTAAATATTCAGCCCCTAGGAGCTTGAACATTTTTTAATGGATTTAAACAATTTTTAGTCATAGGTGGCACACACTAAAAATATTATTGTGCAAAGTTTTATCCCGTTATATTAACTGCTTCTTAATTTACGTACTGGAAGCTGAAGAAATCAAGTGGATTTTAAAAAGTGAAATATGGGAACAAGGCGTGGTTATCGCCCTTTTAGTAATTTTGAACAGTACCGTTTTATGGGAAGTGAGCGGGGTTTTTATCCGGTTTTGCGTCATCGGCAAAGTTCTTGTAATATTAGGGCTTTGCGAGTTTGGTTGCTGTACTCACAGTGGTTTAGGAGATATATACATTAAACTTATTAGAGAGCCGGACTACGCCTACTTTTTAAACAAAATTTTCCAACAGGTGCTCTGGCTACTGCGATCCCCTATACCAAATTAGAACTTTATATCTTAATTTAGTGCTTAGCTATGGCCTTTAATATGTTTTCGGATAATGTCCATTTGTCCGATTACGCCCATCTACGAACTCGAATTTTTTTGTACAAAGGAACCCGCATACCAAATTTCATCAAAATAACACAATTTTTACTCAAGTTACAGCCTGCACGGACGGACAGGATTTCAGCCTTTCTCGTCAACCTGATCATTTATATATATGTATAACTCTATATCTATCTCGATTATTTAGAGGTGATATGTACAACAGTTGTGTGAAACTATAATACTGTGTAGGAACTAGTTGCAAGAGTATAACTAGTAACATTTCCTTTAATTATAAAACCACCATAACAAAAAAAATTAAAATACTGAGTTGCGTCTTTATTCCCAGTGGCGCTTCAAACGACTTTCTGCTGAAATCACAACAGAACTTTGGACGAAAATAGAGAGTTTTCTAAATTAAGCTGTGAGTATGTGTTTACTGAGTGATATGTGTTGTGTGTTTGACTAAAGAAATAATAGTTCCGAGTATTACTAAGATTAAGTACGCTCTTCACTTGAGTAGTATCGTGTAAAGAAAGGCGAATCTGAGCTCTGTTCACCAGCACTGCAAGGCTGAATGAAATACCATGGGGCATGGCTACTTAAATTTCTGCAATTTGGTTTAACAATTCTTTAAATATAAAAATATTTTCCTCTTCCTCATTTTCCAGCTCTTAAGAGTCGCTTGCACATCGGCCATCCGTCATCAGCATATAAATTGCAAACAATTCCTCAGACTATATACCAACTCTGCTCATCTCTTGCTCTTTGCTAATAAATTTTCAAAGCATAAGGGTCAATGAAATGATGAATTAATTCATCAAATATTCATGCAAACACATAATCATGTGCTCGATCAAATAGTGCATATTTACACATCGCCTTCGACCAAACGACTCTTATCTACTAGCTAAATGATATGAGAGACTTTCGACTTAAGATGAGTCTTCAAATTGCAACGAGTCGTAAAGGGTGATTTTTTAAGAGCTTGATAACTTTTTTTTAAAAAAAACGCATAAAATTTGCAAAATCTCATCGGTTCTTTATTTGAAACGTTAGATTGGTTCATGACATTTACTTTTTGAAGATAATTTCATTTAAATGTTGACCGCGGCTGCGTCTTAGGTGGTCCATTCGGAAAGTCCAATTTTGGGCAACTTTTTCGAGCATTTCGGCCGGAATAGCCCGAATTTCTTCGGAAATGTTGTCTTCCAAAGCTGGAATAGTTGCTGGCTTATTTCTGTAGACTTTAGACTTGACGTAGCCCCACAAAAAATAGTCTAAAGGCGTTAAATCGCATGATCTTGGTGGCCAACTTACGGGTCCATTTCTTGAGATGAATTGTTGTCCGAAGTTTTCCCTCAAAATGGCCATAGAATCGCGAGCTGTGTGGCATGTAGCGCCATCTTGTTGAAACCACATGTCAACCAAGTTCAGTTCTTCCATTTTTGGCAACAAAAAGTTTGTTAGCATCGAACGATAGCGATCGCCATTCACCGTAACGTTGCGTCCAACAGCATCTTTGAAAAAATACGGTCCAATGATTCCACCAGCGTACAAACCACACCAAACAGTGCATTTTTCGGGATGCATGGGCAGTTCTTGAACGGCTTCTGGTTGCTCTTCACCCCAAATGCGGCAATTTTGCTTATTTACGTAGCCATTCAACCAGAAATGAGCCTCATCGCTGAACAAAATAAAGCGCGAAACACATTTCGAACCGAACACTGATTTTGGTAATAAAATTCAATGATTTGCAAGCGTTGCTCGTTAGTAAGTCTATTCATGATGAAATGTCAAAGCATACTGAGCATCTTTCTCTTTGACACCATGTCTGAAATCCCACGTGATCTGTCAAATACTAATGCATGAAAATGACTCCAAAAAATCACCCGTTACTTCTGACTTGTCTGCCGATCCTTTTCTTCTTATTTTTTTTACCAGAGGAGCACTTTACATTGAGGTATTATCGGTTTGTTGTAGTAGAAGTGTTAGGTTAGGTTATGCTGCCCGGATGCCACGCTATAGTACATAAACCTTAGTAACATCATAGGACATCAACGCGTTTTTCGAACATTAAAAGCGACTTAATATATAATTTTGATATGTCTTCTACTACCTTCTATGGGAATGTGTTTTAGAAATTACCTTTAAAAAATTTGGCTCAGATTGCTTTTGAAGACAATTGCTCATATCAGAGCACTTTAGTACATTGATCGATTAAAATCTATATCTTGTGAGCTAAACTTTTTTATTTGCAAAGATTTTATCACGAAATTTGACAAAGATTATTGTAAAAGTCACCGCTATAATCTCCGCATATATTGTTCATATCGCAACATTATAGCTTAATTTAGCCGTACCAACTGTTCGGTCAAAATAATGTCCCTATATGGAAAACTTTTTTATTTGACAGAATATCTTCTCGAAATTTGTCCCAGGCTACTTTTCAAGGCAATGCTACAATCTTCCGAAAAAAATGTTCGCATTGGACTATAAGAACATATAGCTGTCGTACAAACCGATCCTTAAAATACCTCCACGAAATTTTACTTGGATTATGAACTAAAGCAATCTCAAACGGCATAGCACATATCGGATTGTTATTGCATATGCCATGCAAACTGAACTATCGAATTAAATGGTTGTATACAAAAACTATAAAATGGACTATGATCGGTTAACTTGAAGACCTTCTATGAAGGAGATAGATTCTCAAATTTGGGTTATTATCTAGAACAATGATGCATTTTAAGAAAATTGGTTCAGATTAAGTAGCTATAGGATACAGCTGCCATACATATGGAACGATCGGAATACTATAAAATACTTATTTGGAAAACTTTTCATTTGACGACATAACTTCAATTTGGCACGTATTTTTATACAAATTGGGCGATAAAAAAAGTTTTTGTAAGAAAAAAAAGTGAGCTGTCAGTTGACAGCTGGCAAATGTGAAACATCGAAATTATTTTATACAAGTAAGGGTAAAAAGTACAGATTATGACAGGAACTAAATATGGTACACAATGAAAGAATACAATATTATGAATTTTTTCCAGAAAATAATGACAGATAGTTTATTCAATAAACATTTATTTTCTTTATATACAAAATTTTATCAAAATATTTGTTTAAAATCACGTCAACTCAATTATCTTCATTAGTGACTTTCGTAATAGTTACATTCGAAGTTGGCTCTGACGGTATTACTGTGACAATTGGTAGACGATAACTGAAGTATGTTACATTATCAAGATATCTAATAAATACAGCATCTATTGCTGTTCCATATCTTGTAATACATTTTCTGGGATTGTTATTTAATGGCAATACCCAATAGATATTATTGTCGCCGTGGCGATACAAGCCGTGGTTACGATAACCGCGCTATATTATGTGGGCGATACGCAGTCTATACTCTATAAAATAAATCTATTCTCTATAAAATATTAGAGAAGGTTCACGATTAGGGATATTTCTTATTATTTATTTTGTGATATTTACTGTTTTGGATGAGGGTGTTTCACCCCATTTAACATCAGGGGACACGAAAATAGCAAAATTGAGCATTTTCAATATTAAATGAAAAAAGTTATGCTATTTCCGATGTTAAGGAATGTACGCTTACAGATTCGCATATTTACAGTGAGCAAACGGCTATGCATATAATTTATATACATACATATTGATGTATATTTTCTATATATGTATATTATATCAAAGCACATGAGCATGGACGTACAAATTAACATATTTAATGACGAATTCCTTAACATCTTTGGAAATATATAATAAAGTCATGCATGCATTATTACCTAAGTATTTAATTAATGAAGGCTTAATAAGTTATAATTTATATATTTATTTGCTGGGCATTATGCTTGATGACATATTAAAAGACCAAGCGGTCGCGCAAATTCACGTACATATGTATACATTACCTTCTTCACCATAAGGGCACACGGAGCCCGTGGCCAGGGCCTACATTCTCATGGGCTCCCGAAGGACCGACAATTTCTCTCACACATTTTTCTCGGGCATATTGCACTTTTTTCACAAATCAGTAATCTTATCAGAGGGTATATTTCCGAACACATCCTACCTAATTTACTATGTACATCATCTAGCGATCACTTACGCAATTACTCCGATTCTAAAGTCAAGCCGCACCGTGTAAACAACAACATAACATAAATGTTGACATTGTCTGTGGTTGGGGGAATCCCAGAATGATAATACAATTTTAAGAACTATTTAACTATCTTAATATTGGGTTGTCAAAAAAGTCTTGAGGTATTTTCGCTAGTTGTAGTTCTAGTTTTATTCGTCGCATCGGCTCATGCTATACCTTTTTGGAAAGCTCATTTCACGCGCTAACACGTGTTTGATTGATTGTCGTTTCTTTTAAGTCGTTCGTGAGTTATAGCGTCGCAAACATGGAGCAAAATAAAGAGAAAATACGGCATATTTTACAGTAGTACTACGATAAAGACAAAAATGCATCTCAAGCCGCCAATAAAATTTGTGCAGTTTATGGACCCGATACAGTTTCCATTTCCACCGCACAACGATGGTTTCAACGTTTTCGTTCTGGTGTAGAGGTGGTCGAAGATGCGCCACGCTCCGGAATGCCTGTCGTCGAAAATTGCGATAAAATCGCTGAATTGGTCGAAAGAGGCCGGCATAGTAGTCATCAAACCGTTATAAACCATTTGAAGAAGCTCGATGTATGGGTGCCACACGAATTGATTCAATAATAAAAATTCCGCAAGACTTTTTTGACAACCATATATGTGTATGTGTGCATGTTCATGTGTTGGTTATTGTTTTAACCTATGTTGTGTGACCTTGGGTTTGTTTTAATGTGAGTACATTTACAAACAGTTGGTAAAATGTATTCTGAGAACCCATGGGTTATCATATGCAAATATCTTATCCTTATTAATGTTTGTGTTACTGTCTGTTGAATGCTATTGTTCTGCATGACAATGCATTTTAAGTATTTAATTATTTATTTAAGTGTTTCTTTATGTATTTATTTTGTACAGCCTCAGCATTGGCGAAGATAACATATTGTGAGAGAAAAAGTAATTACTCAATATAAGTGGACTCTATGTGCTTTTAAAATAGTGAGAATTACACAGTTTCATATCTTATCTAATATGTATGTTGAATGTCCTCAAGTATAATCATACTAAATATATTAATGCGTACTGAATGTCCCTTTGTATCAACGTACATGTTCATTTTTCAACAAATTCTTTATGTCTAAAAGAACATATTTAAGTGGTTCACAAAAGAGAAAAAAGTTACAGCTCCAAAAGAAACAACGGAAAAACTTCCAAAGCTCACTTCGTTTTTTACGGTTGAAGAAACAAATAAGGCGAGGGATTATTCATTCTCATCAACGCAAGACAAAAGTACCTCTGAATGTTTCCAAGAAAAAGAGGTTACATGTGACGAAAATGACAAACATACATTAGATACTGAACCATCGACTTCAAGCCACTGTTAATTAATAACTGCAGGCTTAGAGAATGTATCTGCGTCTCCTGACCCTGGTACTTACTGTGACGACATTTTACCGGAAGACGTCCGTGATATTTGGATTCGAAAAGGACCGGAGTTTTTCCAAAATATAAATAGTGACTCCTCTGAAACATCTACAAGTTTTCCAAATTCAAAGGGTAAAATGAAAACTAGATACTTAACTAAAAACATTTTTATTCGTAAATTGACGAATGGTTAGTCTTTACAAAGAAAATGGCTCCTTTATTCACCAGCAAAGAAATCTGTATACTGTTATTGCTGCCGTCTATTTAATGTCACTACTGGTACTGGACATAACTTAAGTTCTCCTAATGGATATAAAGATTGGAAGCATATAAGTAATTGATAGAGCATGATTGATACATAGAGCATGATTATGTTGTTAGAATGAAAACTACTAGACGAATTGATACTGAGTTGCTGTCCCAATATAATACAGAAATTAACTTTGCTTAGGAGGATTGTTGCGGTAGTGAAATTTTTGGACGGACAGCCTATTGAGAGATTTATGCAATTTTTGCCTATGGATAAACATAATGCTCAATATATAGCAGATACCATTTTAAACTTTTTTGAAAGACTTGATATTTTTATAAAAGATTGTCGCGCGCAGAGCTATTACAATGCATCAAATATGTCTGGAAAGTACTCTGGTGTTCAGTAAAGAATAAAAGAAATTTGCGATTTACGTTCCATGTGCGGCACATTCGCTAAATTTAGTGGGTGTTCAGGCTGTTGAGTATGTTACTGAAGCAGTATCATTCTTTCAATTTGTACAAAAATTGTTCAATATTTTCTCGGCTTCGACAAAACGATGGAAAATTTTGACAGAGTATTTAGAAGCAAATAGAGTCCTAAAGTCTCTTTCGGAAACTAGATGGTCTGCATATGCCAATGCTAATAATACTTTGCAAAATGGTTATTTAAATGTTTCTGAAGCATTGTCCTCAATTGCAAGTGACACCAATCAACCAGGAGACACTAGAAGGGAAGCCCAAAGCCTAGAAAGAAAGCGGAAAATTTAGGACTGCTCTTCTAACGGAAATATGGAACGATCTTTTGGGAATTATGAATAAAACAAGTCTAAGTTTACAGAATAGCATCCTGATCATGGACGTTGTAACGAAACTTTACGAATCTCTGATCAGTTACGTCAATACCGCATGCAATAATTTTGATCAGTACGAAATGGCTGCTAAAGAAAAAAATCCATTTGCTGACTACAAAGATACTTTTGGAAGAAAAAAAATTCGCAGCAGAAGCATCACTTTTTATGAAGAATCATCAAAGACTGCACAATTGAGAGGCAAGGATAAGTTTCATGTAGATACTTCCATTCCCATAATTAACACATTAAATACACACTTAAAAAAACGTTCGGCAGCGTACCAAGAAATTTATAGTCGATTTAGTTTTCTTTGTCAGTTAACAACAATTGAATCTGGAGAGTTGATCAAAAAATGCAAAGAATTTTCAGAATTTTATCATGAAGATATTAATGCAGATGAGCTCAAAACAGAATGTTTTCATTTAAGCCAATATTTAAAAACACAGCAATGCAATCAGCGGATTTAAATATCTCAAACTTACATAACCTAATAAAATCAGATACATTGGAAGAAACTTTTCCAAACGTAGAAATTGCTACTAGAATATTCCTTTGTCTTATGGTTACCAATTGTAGTGAAGAGCGGTCATTTTCGCAGCTTAAGAGAATAAAAAATGAATTGCGAACAACAATGTTACAAGAACGACTGAGTAGTTTGTCAATTATGTGCATAGAAAATGATATCCTTCAATACATGTATACACTTCATGCGAAATCTCCGTTTTCACGGGCAATCAATGACTGAAGCTCACGTTTTGTCGAAGAGTCAATATGTCGAAGAACTGACGCGACGACAAAGCGCCCAACATTGTGTTGTTGGTAGAAAAACCGAGCTGTGCCGAAACACACAAACGAACGATCGCCAATTGCCACTACTTCTCTTGCCGCTGTAACAGATCCAACAAACCAGCGTAAATATGTATGTTAATGTACATATGAGCTTGGATACATATCGACACAGATTTTTGCTAGCCGCGTAAAAATATACATACATATGTACAGCCATGGACACATAAATAGCACACATCTGAATCCCATATTAATTCTAATTTTTTTTAATCCTAAAGTAGCTGAACAATAAAAATTTGGTATGTATCTACAAATCACTGTTATGAGGCTCATTTCCCTGCATAAAAATACTGTTTATTTTCTATTAAATTTTGTACGCGACAATTTTATTGCGTATAGTGTTGATTTGAGGTGGACACATAAATAGCACATTTTTAAGTTCGTACTTTTTTTTTAATTTTGTGTGAGGTTCTCGCATATTTTTAATTTAATTCTGCGAATATATAATTATTTCATCGATATTTCGTTAAAATGAGAAGGAAAAAAACATTCCACGCCGGAAAAGGGAGTCCTTATATCCAATATGAGCAAAAAAGGAAAAGATCCTGTCAAAATTGCTAAAATAATATATTGCTCTCCAAAAATGTTATAAAATGCTCTTTATGCAACAAAACAGACCCACCTTGTGTCAATAAAAAGATACCAAGAAAACCAGGACCTCGTAAATCCGGTATTAGTGTTGACAAATACATAGTACGGAAGAGCAAAGCGGATCCTTTTAAGTCAACCAGAGAAATTATGATCGAAATTAATGACGAATATGGTGTGGATGTGTCCAGAAAGCTTGTAGGAAGACGACTCAACTTATCTCAACTTTTTGGACAAATTACCAGCAAGAAACCACTCCTGTCAAAACGCCACATCAAAATTCGACTGGCATTTGGAAAGGCCCACGGAGACAAACCAGCACAATTTTGGAAGAACGTGTTTTTGAACGACAAAACCAAGATAAATAGGAAGGTTCCAGTTGAAAAATCATTTTTACGTCGTCCACAAGGTCAATCCCTTAAACCTAGGTATACCAAAAAAACCATTAAGCACGGCGGTGGGAGTATCATGGTCTGGAGCGTGTTTTCATGGCATGGCATCGTGCCAATTGTTCGAATAAATGGTAAAATGGACCAGTTTTAGTATTTGGATATACTGAAAAATAAAATGTATTTCAATCCATGCCCATAAACTGGACATTTATGCAAGACAATGATCCGAAACACACCGCAAAGGTAGTAAAGTATGGTCTCGGCAATAAAAAATTTAAAATTTATGAGTGGCCTGCGCAAATCCCAAACCTGAAACCAATAGAAAATTTATAAATTGATATAAAGTTCAAAATAGCAACCAAAAAATTCAAAAATTTTGATAATTTATGGGCTGGAATTGAGGAGACTTGGTATTCAATCCCAAAGGAACGATATCAAGAACTGGTGGACAGCATGCAGAAAAGATGTAGCGGATGCTTAAAAATGATGGATATAGTACAAAATACTAACGAAATGAACAATCTTTTGCAATTTTTTAATAATTTTTATAAATTTTTGTCCTTTTTTTTAAACCCCTTTTCAGATTGTGCTATTTATGTGTCCAAGCTGTCATATAGGATATTGATGTTTTCGTCTTTTTTTGGCGATAATAAAATATTTATTGTTTCAGTGTTATAGTTATATTAAAGTGAATAATTTTTAAAATAAAACGCATTCATCTTTAAATCCGTAAGTGATAAACCTAAGGAATAAATTAATGTTTTCTTATTTGATGACCAAGTGTGCTATTTATGTGTCCATGGCTGTATATATAAATGTTACATATAGACTACTACGATAGACTGCGTATCGCCCATATATTCCATAATAATAATAATATAACGTGATGATCGTAACCACGGCCTGTATCGCCACGGCGACAATCATGTTTATCCGCGCCTATAGATGTTTTGTATTTGTCAACAGTATAGCTTCGATTACAACCAAAGTCAACCTTTTTGACGTGAAACGTCTTTAAAATTACGGCTATTGTTACAAAGAGGGGGCTATGGGCCACGCATAGATACCCCAATGTCCGGCGCCGAGCGAGCGAGACCTATACTTATGGATATAAGGAATGAACAGACGATCAATATATCTATTGGATCTGCCACGGAACTGAAAATACTAACAAGTCATGCGGAAATTCACTCTTGAGAAAACATAATGTTGGTGACATATGCCTGGTGGACGTTAAAGTCGAAGATCAAACGCTGTTTATCCTCTGTGTCGTATATATACATCCTAAGGCGTCGGCTGAAGCTGTTAAGCTATGTCTTTATCAATCACTCCTGCCATATTCAGCAAACTTAACAAAATTAATACCGAACTCGTTGAGTTCATGAGGAATGAATTCGGCCTCAACTACGTACAAACTTCACCGACAACATTAGGCAATACCGCTATAGACTGTACATTTACCAGAAATATTGATGTTGATATTATGCCGTATGTTGTTTATTTCACATATCACAGGCCTATGTTAAATAAAATTGTTGTCGAATATTAATCGTAATAATAAGTAATTTATGTTTCTATTATCTACCTGTTCTTTTTTATTAAAATGCTTAAAACAGCGTCAATCATGTTTTCATTTCAATCTTTTACTTTAAAAGCGATTCCCTAACATAGAGGTTTCACGTTAAAACCAACGGCCGTGTGGCCCGGCACAGTCCCACCCGATTTATTCTTGATGTTTATGAATTTAATTCTTTTTCCGCTCAAGCTTTCGCTTAGTCATTGTGTGCACTTAGGCCCGAATTGTTTGCATCTTTCCCTTGTACTCGCAATACGTTTTATCTGTTGCTGCTTTTCGCCCGTCCATTTACACAGTTGTTTTTTTATTTTTGTTGTTGTTTATTTAATTGTTTGCGTGTGTATTTACTCGTATCTTGTTTCCTATTTCTTTGCATGTGCAGACGGCTATGTGTTTCTGAGTGCGTGTCTGTGTGAAAGCGGAGTAAGCTCAATCATTTGGCTAATATCCTGCCAATAAAATTCATCCTCTTCTTTTGAAATGCCTGACTTTTCACATATTTTTTTTTGCTTTGTTTCGCCTTGGTTCTTTTCTTTTCATTCATTTTGAAAAATTTTCCGTTCTCTTTTCGTGTATATAAATATTAATTTTCGCAACGAGTTTCAATAAATTTTTAAGCTAGCGTTAATGCTCAAATTCGACCAAGCATCAAACACTCTCGTTCACGCAAGGTCTCGCCAACGTTTGCTTATCCTTTCCGTGCATTTGCCTTGGCCAATCCATTTAAAGTTTACACTTGCCATGCTCGCTTGGCATCTAAGATTACAAATGATGTGAACAAACACACACACATACATATACCTATATCTTGTTTTATAGTAGACTTGCAGCTCTCAACACACTCTCTCACTTGCTGGTCTCAAATTTCAGGTTGATTTTTTTGTTTTGCTTTTAAGCATGAATTTCTTTCGGTTTCTTTGACCTACTGAACACAAAACGACGACAGTCGACAAACGACAAACGAGAGTACGAAAGTGAAATGAAAACAAAACAACACAGCTGTCCATTTTGCGTCTACACAACGTTGTGGCCATACTAATACCTTGCACTTCAATGAAATTTTAATATTTTGTTCAAAGTTACATTTTTTATGCAAAAAATAAGTAAATAGGTATATATTTTTGTTTTAAATTATCAATTGTTATTACAAATGATATAATAGAGCTATTTTATGCTTTTATTTGTAAAATAACGTCAAGTTTGTAAGAGCTGTGAATAATTTTACATTTTACATATTAGTGGCATCACCACTCTTCCTCATCTCTCTTCTTCATTCTACTGTCGTTGGCAAATAGGAATTAGCGAGAATGACAACTGTCGGCCTACAGTCGTGTTTTCGTGTCGTCGTCAAAATAAGTGTCCATAAGAACGTGTGTAATATTTGACAGATGTCGTTTGTCGACCTGTCGTCGTTATGTGTTCAGAGCTAGAGTTTTCATGATGTGGCTTTAGTTTTTTTGTGTAGACAAATTGGTTTAGTCGGATTTAGTCGTTTCAGTGTGAAAGATTTTAAGTATTTCTAGATTCGCATTTTCTTCGAATTTTATTGAATAAGACACTTATTAATACAATATTTGTAGGAGAGTTTGTGTGTATAAACCGGCGCGCATCAGGTTGCTCTCTGTTCGAGTTTGAGTCGAAATTTTTAATAGTGCTCAAATAGTGGCGTTTGTTTTCTTTAGCACGCAGCCAATATGATAAGCTTAAAGTGCTAAACAGACTTTAATAAATAAAGACCATAAAATATATACCTTGTTGCACAAGAGTGGGTTCAGTACTTTTTAACCGAAACAGATGTCATATTGCCTTCGTGATAACTCTGCTATTGTTATACCCTGAACATGAAGCATGCTAAGAATTTTATAGCATCCAAAAGGAAACGTCACAGACCAATTATCGCATGAAGGGGTGGTATGGTGATGACATTATTGAAAAATTATCGTATTTTGCACCATGGAACAGGTGCAATGGCCCGGCCTGCCGGATATCACGGGCGCTATGAAAATTACGTCAACAAAGGCTTTGGGCATCCTACCAATTCATGTATGAGGCAATGCTTACGGTCAGCTCATTATTACAGGTCATTGTATTATACGGGATTTTGTTAATGAACTCGGGAAAAATTGGAAATGTGACCAAGAAAAGGAGGCCGATTTGTAACACAAAGTTTCATTCCCCAATATAAAAGAATGTTGATCAACTGTTCCAACGGTGAAACCGACATCTGGATACCCGGTCACATAGAAATAGAAAGAAGTAAAAAGGCAGCTGAGTTGGCCCACTCGGAGGCAGCTGCAAACACAATTATCTTCTGGAACAGCAGACCATTCAGTTCCTTCAAGGGTTTTATTTAGCAATACACCCTAGAGCAACACCTAAGGTATTTGAACAGTTTGATGATTGGCAAACCAAAAAGATTCTACTTTTAGAAAAAAGAGAGCTTAGTAACATTAAAAGGGTTTAAGGGGGCCCAAAAACCTTCAGAAAATGAGAAGAGTGAATTCGGCAGAATGCAGGACATGCACGGAGAACGGATCACGACGGTTCACTGGGTATTTGGAGTTGGAAAGAACCAGATTTTTTACGAAATCCCCTGATCGCAAAGGATCTAATGATGTCCTGAGTGCGGCACTCTCACTCTTTTCAGGACCAGCCAACATATGAAAATGGTGTAAGACTTTAAAGGTCTATAGGTAATGTTGAACCGACTGCTACATGGATCTCATGACACCTTTTTTTTTATACCACTATAGCCTTCTCATATAGTCCCTCTCTAAAAATGATAAATTCTCATAAAACCGTTCTATCGTTAGATGACACCTGAAAAAACATTACACAACGTTTCTGGGAAATTTTTTTGTCAGTTGGTTTTAGGAGAAGAACTTAGAATTGTCTGAGACACAAAGATATTCTCAAGAAAATAATAAAAATGAACTAAAAGTCTTGAATAACTATGTCTTATTATATCTGAATGTTTTCTTTGGAATTCGTCACACTTTTATATAAAATTGCTTCATTAACATGTAATAAAAATGTTGGCGTTAGAAAATGAAATAAATATTTTTTCTCGGTTTGGAATTCGGCGAATAGCTGCTAATTCATAAAAATGTATCAATACCATATTTTCTTGCAGTTTCATTGGCTTTATACTTAAAGAATTTCTATAAATTTGCAACTTTGCTTTGGGATCTGCTAAAATTTTACTCCCCTCGCCCAAATTGAACGTCGCATTTTTGTAAAGTTTTCTATGCATAATTGATGTTTCGACGGAAGAGAAGGACGATGTTACCAAAGATGCCTTCTATGAGCGCTTCGAGCGCATCTTGAGAACTGTTCCCGCCACGATATCAAAATCGTGCTTGGTGACTTTAACGCCAGTGTAGGCAAGGTATCTTTGGTTCAACAGCCGGTAAATTCAACCTCCGTAAGGAAACATCCCCAAAATCACCAAATGAGTTGAGGCTGATCGTCTTCGCTGGGGCCCGAAATATGGCCATCTGTAGTTGTAGTCTTTGGATTGAAAAGTCAGCAACCAGATACATCATGTTGTGATATACGGAAGACACGTCACGTAAAGCATACTGCATCCATCTCCAATGGCTTCGAATTTTCCTACTACCAAAAGAGTAACATAGTCTGCATAGGCAGATTGTTGCATATGCCAGTCTTGTTCCTTAAGTTCCTTCAAACGGTCGTTCACTACTAGTATGAATCTGTCTTTGCTGTGCTCTTTTGGTGCATAAGACTTAAGACTAAACTTGCACATATGCATGTGTGGGAATCATTTGAGAGATGATATACGTTTTGGTCATAAAGAAAAGCTTCACCATTTTCTGGTATTTTGGAGATGAAACTTTACTATTTGGACACAAATAGAGTTATGTTTATGTTTCGTAATCGAATACGCAATGTTTGGTTTAAGTTTGGTCCTCTTTCAAGTCCTTAACGTAAATGCTGTCTAAGGAACGACTCTAAAGATAATGGTAAAAACAGTTAGTCTCTCTTTTACTAAACTCGTTACGTTTAGTAAAAAAGAAATGAGAAAGTTTGCCTTTGTTATAAATAACATTGTAAATAGTAAAATATTCTTCTAATCAGTTCACAAACACACTTCCTTAAACATATTTATCCCATTAATATTAAGACTTCATTAAAAGGACAAGTGTAGTGCCAAAATAAACGGCTGGGTGACGAATAATTGAGGTAACTACTAGCAAAAGATCAAAACATGTCAAGTGTAAATAGAGTCAAACGGGCACATCAAAAACTTATTCAAATGTTCATACTATATCGCTCATTTGCTGCAAGACCGGCATAATTCAAAAAACGTGATTTTGGAGTTAATGCTGCAGAATTGTTCGTTATATCATACTTCATGTTGAGTGAAAAATTCATATGAATACCTCGTATATGCTCCGCTTGAGAAGAGGTGTAAGGTTGGAGTCACCGTGTAAGGTTGTAGTAAGTTGAAAACTTTAAACGCGTTTTCTGGCGAATCGATTTTTTTGACTTATGCCGGTCTTGCAGCAAATGAGCGATATGTACAAAAATGAAGCAGAACTGAAGGACAAAGTGAATGACAACGCTCCCTTGTAACTCATCAGGCTCCTAGCTTGCCATCTCTCCAGCTCTTCAGCTGCTCAGCTAGTCAGCAAAATGTTATGGCAAAAAAGTGGCGAAGCTACCGCTCAAAAAGAACAAACACATACAAAAAATGAAGGAAGGATAATCTATACTTCAAAAAAGTGCTCCTCCACATTTTATGAGTGAAAATGTAAATTTAAATGTGTGGATGTATTTGGTTATAAAATGATAGTAACGCGAAACGAAATTCGAAGTTATGACTGTCAATAGTCAAGAGCCAAGTCGCGAGTGCGACGACTGTTTGTTTGATGACAGGTGATATTTCTTCATGCCCTCGCTCACTGCCAGATCCATTTGCTTTTCTTTCTTAACCGGTCTGGAGAAAGATATCAATATCATCGGCATACGCCAGTAGCTGTACACTCTTATACTCGTAACAGATTGTACCTGCTTGATTCAGTTCTGCAGCTCGAATAATTTTCTCCAGCAGCAGATTGAAAAAGCCGCAGGATAGGGAGTCGCCGTGTCTGAAACCTCGTTTGGTATCGAACGGCTCGGAGAGATCCTTCCCGATTCTGACGGAACTCTTCGTGTTGCTCAACGTCAGCTTACACAGCCGTATTAGTTTTGCGGGGATACCAAATTCAGACATCGCGGCATAGAGGCAGCTCCTTTTCGTGCTGTCGAAAGCAGCTTTGAAATCGACGAATAGGTGGTGAGTGTCGATTCTCCTTTCATGGGTCTTTTCCAAGATTTGGCGCATGGTGAATATCTGGTCGGTTGTTGATTTACCAGGTCTGAAGCCACACTGATAAGGTCCAATCAGTTTGTTGACGGTGGGCTTTAATCTTTCACACAATACGCTCGACAGAACCTTATATGTGATGTTGAGGAGGCTTATAACACGGTAGTTGGTGCAGATTGTGGGGTCTCCCTGTTTGTGTATTAAGCACAGCACACTTAAATTCCAATCGTTGGGCATGCCTTCGTCCGATCATATTTTTCAAAGAAGCTGATGCATGCACCCTCACAGCTCTTCGCCGCCGTGTTTGAATAGCTCGGCCGGCAATCCATCGGCCCCCGCCGCTTTGTTGTTCTACAGACGGGTAATTGCTATTCAAACTTCTTAATGGTCTGGCAATGGAACGTCTGCTCCATCGTTGTCGATTGGGGAATCGGGTTCGCGTTCTTCTGACATTGTACATTCACTGCCACTCAGCAGGCTGGAGAAGTGTTCCCTCCTTAATTTAAGTATGCTCTGGGCATCGGTGACTAGATCACCTTTGGGGGTTCTACAAGAGTATGCTCCAGTCTTGAAACCTTCTGTAAGCCGCCGAATTGTTTCGTAGAATTTTCGAGCATTACCCCTGTCGGCCAGCTTATCGAGCTCTTCGTACTCACGCATTTCGGCTCCTTTCTTGTTTTGTCTGCAAATGCGTCCCGCTTCCCTCTTCATCTCTCGGTATCTATCCCATCCCGCACGTGTTGTAGTCGATCGTAAAAAATTAAGCACCTGAATTAAATTTACAAATTCATATTGAGATATCTTTAATTTCGAACCGAATTTAAATCTTATGTGAAGCCAGAATCTAGTGGATTTAATACTTGATGGTTACTGTTAAGAAAATGCATTTTTGATTTTTGTCTTTATTTTTGAAAGTTGAAGCGAAAATATAGTAAAAGATTTGATTCCAGCTAGATTATTCTAGAACCTGCGCTAATAGATTAAGAGTTCATACCAATTTTCGAAAATATCACACAGACTTTATTATATTTTTCATCCTGATATCATGATCCGGAAGTCATGGAACTTTAGTCATTTGAGCTTCACTCTAAAGTTACGTGAATCCGTATTCGTATATTCTTGCATCGATTGAACCTACTAAGATCTGTAAAGTGACTATCAAACTCTTCTAGATCAGTACTTTTTCGTCCTTAATGGAACAGTCAATAATATTATTTCCCTGAATACAGAAACTGTTTGACCAAATCATTGAAGGACTACATTGTGATTTATAGTATAACTGATCCTTATCAATTCGGTTGCACCGAAGCTAGAAGACGTTTCACGAATAAAGGAGATTTTCGACTAGAATTTTCTTTTGATCGATTAAATTGTTTGCTTTAGTGATCCAATCTGAACAATTCCTTCGGAAATTGCACCATTGCCTAAGAACATAACCCATGTCAAATTTCGTGAAGATATGTGGTCAAATGAAAAAGCTTTTCATTCAAGCACTTGATTCCGATCATTCAGTTTGATTGTAAATGCTGTAGTATTGTCACTGACAATAAAGCATCATTATTAATAAAATATGCATAATATAACTATAACTTATATAAAAATATAAAAACACTAACACGCGCATGCATTTCACTACCGAAGGCACACTTTGCCACATGCCACATCAGCAACAGGCAACACACGACCGCAACAGTGCTGCCAACCATTGGCAAACCAATCATTTGAATAATCATTTCTTCTGTCGGTTACGTCAGTAATGGTTGATGTCACGTTATTGAAGTAATAAAAAGCGAAATATTTTAATAAATGAATGGAAAATGAATGTTGCAGATTGAGATATAAATGTGTGTCAATAAGTGGCGTTAAATTGTTTGGTTTTTGCGGAGCTCTATTAATAATCACTTGTGGAAAAAATCAGATGATATTGAAACGGCATAAAACAACTCGGATTCTTTGGTTAATAATACATCTGTTAAACTTCTGGGTAGGTAGGGTACTTTATCAAGACATGATCACTAAAAAGAACTTCCGAACGCTTGATGAGATTCATCTTAGATCCATTATGTTCTTAAATGAAGAAAATATTCGCGATGTTGATATACTATGTGCTTAAGGGCTCGGATGTTTAGAGAAGCAAAACAGGGCAATACATCATGAAGTATCGAGTATTTTTTAACTTATTTTCTATTCAAACCGAGAGTGACCACTACTTCTAATCTGGCTTTACTAAATCTCTCTAGTTATAAAAGCTTCGCATCGATAAATGATTTAACCATATGAGTTATTTTTCATTCTAACTATTCTAAAATAACGTATAGTCCTCGGTTTATCTCCAAACTATAAAATAATACTAAAATCCTTTCGATAGTTGCTGAACAAGAACTGTAAGAGATGACAATCGTGTATCTTGTTACCGGCCACTACTTTTTGATAAAGTTTTACTATAAGGTCGGATTCACTCAACTTCAAATTCTCTAAGTCTTAGGTCTCTTGAAACTTTCTCAGTTAGAGCTAATCAAAACAGTAAGGTACTTATTATTATATACTAACACAGCAGCATAATAGTACGATTTCTAAGGCAACTACTGCACAAATACTTCAATAGTGGAAAGCACTTCAATTCAAATGGATTGTTTCTGGTTCCCAAATGAGTCCGTCCACAGCTTGATGGAAAATGTATTTATATGGTTTAGCTATAAGATCGAAGGGTCGCTTTCTATCTGACATCTCACAGCACGGCAGAAAATGCTGATGCGCTTTGGTTATTCGAAGAACATTTCAACAGTTGAAAGAGTTTGCACATACTCGTACTCCGCTGCAATGAAATTTCTTACCAAAGTAATTTTAAAATTTTACATGCATATAAGTATATGATAATCGACAATTTTCTACTGAACAATAATAACATTACGGGTCGCAAATCCGTAATTTGAAGATGCTGCCAGATATTCAAAGTTTTGCCACAAAGCTAAACATTGCGAAAGCTAGTGAGTTATTTGCCTTCAGTAAAACTATACAGTGCCATAGCCATATCGGTGTTCATGCTATAAGGTTGAGAATCTTACCGGACTGCAAATGGTATAAGACGAGGTGGAAACATCTCAGAAACTCTTTCTTGTTTGTTCCCCAGTTTCTAGAACAGGGCTTAAACAGATGAGAATATTTTCAGATATCCCAGCAAACTGGTGGAAAATAAATTAAACGCCGAGGCAAATTCTTATTGGCCACAAGGCGATATGCTGAGTTATAAGTTCGAATAACAGGAGTTCTATTTTAATGGCTTTACAAAGGCCTACATATTAAGGTATAACCTAACATAACCTAGACAAATTTGTTTTGTGAACTTGTAGAGCAGCTCCAATCAAGTGCATAAATATTGGTGGGTTGTAATCGTTCTCTAGAAATATCTATTCCGATTGTGGGGTTTCTAGACATTGAAAAGGCGTAATTCCGCTGCTATGGATTGAATAATTATCACAGAGCTATTTTAGTGCGTAAGCAGAAAGTCACGCGTGCTTCTATTATGCCTGAATGAGTAAAGCTGATCGCAAATTCCATCTTAACTACCTTCTCTTACAAGTATCTTTTAAACCACTGATTACACATACAACTAGATAAGAGACTCCTATTACTATATTAGCGGAATAAATAATTATATTTCCTTCCGTCGCTTGCATACAATATCGCTTTTTATTACAATCAAACTATCAATTTCATGCTTCACATATCCTGCATAACATTTGGAGGATAAAATGCAGCCGAGGAGACACATACGATGAGGTTGATGAAGTCAAACGAAGTAGTTGGAATTGAAAAAGGGGTGGAAGGAACAATAACACAATGTGATCAAAGTAGCCACAATCGCATCTATAATCCGCAAAATATCGATAGAATAACGAGTGAGTGGTGGCGAGGCATGCATAAACCATTTATTTTCTTGTGTGAAGGAAAAGCGAAAAACAAAAAACACAATGTTCCATACAAAATTTTGGGGAAAAATTTCAATAAAAAAGTTTTCCATACAAAACACTTGATTCCGATTATTCAATTCGTATGATAGCTATATAAAATAATGTTCGCTATCGGCAGTTACGACAAGTAAGAAGCTTCTTATGGAGAAAAAGTCGTGTACAAAATTTCAGATCGATATCTTCAAAACTAGTTGCCGTTTATACAGAGGAACATGGCATAATAGCCTTTGCACTTTTTGTTGATAATTTATTTAAACAAATTTTTTGTAAGACGTCGTTTCTTTCTGGGTTTTACAATCTTTGTGGGTATTAAAACGTTACAAACTTATTGTAACTATAGTAAAACAAGGTTGCCATATCGACAAACAATTCTAACAAAATAATATGTTCTTTCTTCCTCTTCATCTTTCAAATGCTTCAAATACACGTTCTTGCGCACTGATTTTTTTCTGCCGCCTAATGATGAAAACCGCTGTGCGTCACTCTTCTTAATGCAATCACCTCTCCAAGTTCGACTTTCAACGTTTGCTTTGCCTCACTTGACGCAAGTGTCGCTGCACGTCCACATCGACAAACAGATTCCCAGCGGATAAATTCATTTACTCATTCCGATTCATTGCTTTTGTAGCCGTCACCAAGCATATATACGCCCATCGCCCATACGGAAACGCTTTTTCCCGTTTGCTCATGCAGCGCCTTTTTATTTTTGTCTTTGCAATTTACTGAATAAATGTTTTGATAGTTGTGTTCTAGGGCGTGGCATATACAGAATAGGGGGATTCTCTTGCTTTTGCAAAATTGCACGAGGGCACAAAATGCAAAAATCCTATATACCAAAATATGCAAAGCCAAGAGAGCACCCATTACAGAATCTAGTGAAATATGAACGGCTGCTTCGGCCAATTTATTGAGAATGACTATTATAAATTAGCGCACATTCTGTATTCATTCTTAACAAAAAATGTAACAAATCTTTATAATTTAAGTAGAAATAAGAAAATCTATTTAAAACATACCTTCCTCAAAAATTTAACGGCGTAATATGTCTCTATGTAAAATGACAGCTAAAACAGGGATGCAATTATATTTTTACGTGTCATTGCACAAAAATAAACATGGGTCTGACATATTTTTCAACCATTGCAAATAATTCTTTGTTGTTGCGCAGTTGCACCAATAGGAAAGCCACTCTCAGATAAATTCTAAGAACACGGAATGGCAACTAACTAGTTTCAAACCAATAATGTGTAATTTATTATTACTTGCTTTGGTGTTGAACACTGTTTAGCATTGACTGAATGGAGCCCAAGTCTAGCCGGTAATCGCTAGAAGCAAAGAATGTACTTAGGTCTCTCATCCTCAAGTGAAAGAGTGATGACCGGTGATGGGTTTTCTATATATTTGTCATAATGATATCACTATAGTATAAATGTTAAAATAATCTGCTATTTAACATAAAGTAGAGTACATTTTAGGTTGGTATGACAGCCAATGACATCTGTGCCAAATGTTACATCAAAATAGTCATTAGTATTTAGTATACGATTGTCTTTCTGAAGTACAATAAACGAAATTACTCAACAAAGAAGTTCCATTAAATTTCTGGTGCCGAAACTTTCAGAATGTTGGAAAAAGCCTTCGGTTAAACTTGTTTGTCGCAACCAAGAATTTGTTATTGGTATGAATTATTCAAAGAGGGTCGAGAAGACGTTGACGCCGAACCACGTCTTCCACGGCCATCACCATCAACTGATAATCAACACGTCAATAAAATAAAAGAATTGGTGCTTGCAAATGTTTAATGAAAATCAAATTGAAAGATCATTTGGGCTTAAGAAAAGTGAAAGCACGATTGGTCCCAAAATCACAAAATTTTTTGAAAAACAGTGTCGCACTAACGTCTGCAAAACAATGATTTCCGTCTACCAGGATGTTATAAAAAGTATTATTACTGACGATCAGTTTTCGATCCATGCTTACGACCTGGAAACAGGCCCACGTCAAAAATTATTGTTATGTTGGCGTTTTTTTTTTTCGATGACCTAGGTGTAAAGCTATTCGTAAAACGCGGCCGACATTATGGCCGACAATTTTTGGTTTTTCAACCACGATAATGCATCGTCGCATGTTTCATTGAATCTTCGTGAGTTTTACGCACAGAACTCAGAATATTACATAGAAACTAGAATATACAGGGTTTGTTCGGAAAGTAATGGGACTGATTTTGTTTCGCCGCGATTGTACTGCAGAGCGTGCGCGCCCCGACTGGATTCGGTAGAGGACGTTCCTAGCTAACGAGTGGCTGATCAGTTGTCTCCGCGCACCTGAGAGTAGTGCAAGCCGAGATTGCAGCGTTCGTTAAGCAGTGGTGAAACTCAGTCAATTTGTAACAGAGACGTTTGATATATTAAGCAAATGTTGATTTAGCAAAAAGCGATGTGTTTTGATGGCACCAGTTCTTTATGGAGGGCCGGGAAGAGGTCGCTGATAAAAAAGGGAAGAATGAGCAAATCCGAAATGAAAACGATGCTTATTGTTTTTTTTTTTTTGACATCAAAGACAGCATCCACTATGTATTTGTTCCTCCTGGACAAACCGTTAACACCAACTTTTACGTGGAAGTCCTCTAGAGACAGGACATCGCAGCCGATTGGAAGTTGCACCACGACAACGCCCTGTCTCACACCGTCTTTCTTGTGAACAGCTACCAAACCAAGGTCGGCATTCCAATGCTTCCGCAGCCGCCTTGCAGCCCAGATGTGGCCACCACATAGGTTTCTTATTTTCATTTTTGCCTAAAAAGGCCAATGAGAGGCAAGTATTTTTGATGACAGAGGGGATCCAAGCATTATACACCTCGGCTCTCAAGGCTATTCCAGAGAATGCCTTCAATGCTTGGATATCCGCTGACAGTGCTTAATCGCCGAAGAAGAAACCTATTTTGAAAGTTTTTAAAGAATTGTAACGCTTGGTTCAATCAATTTTTTTTAAATCGACTCAGTCCTATTACATTCCGGACAAACCGTGTAAATGTTAGGAAGCCAGGTGATAGCTTCTGATTTCAACTGTAAATATAATTTAAAAAGCTATTATGCTGGTAAAATTTGTTTCGAAAGTTTATTAAAAACTAGCTGACCCCGCAGCTGTTGTCCTGCGTGAAATTATATATGTGTTTTGAAATGAAGAGAAAGTTAAATTTATCATTTCTTTTTTTTTCAATGTAACGCAGCTTGATAAACAACATTTTTTGGTTTCTGTTCCGGTGCGTAAATGTACAGAGAAGATAGTTTTCCAACTCGTGAGCACGCCACGTATTTTTGGCCGTGCAAAAAACATAGCAGTTCCAAATTTATGCCATACATTTCTAGCGACTATCCTTGTGTAATGATGATTGTCATCTCAAATGCAATTTTTACTGGAAACTGAATCCGTTTGAGCTAAAATGACAAATCAATAGAACTCAAAGGAACTCGTAGAATCAAGCATTCGGCCCCTTGTATTCGATAGCTGCATCACAATCAGTCGGGTTCCATTACACAGTTTCGGCGCATGAAGATTGCGAAACATAATAACGACAGATCCAACGTTGAGACGCAAATAATGCGGTGGCATCCTCTCCAAAGATTTTAGAAATTCCACTGGATAATTCACGGCGTAGTCTTTTGAATTTTCCAGTTTAAGTCAACAACATCGGAATTTTTGGCAGCTAACATTGCGCGTACACTTAAGGAATCGCAGTTACGATAATTTGGCCAATATTAGGATACACATTCGTGATGAGTTCATCTTTCGTGAATCGATAAACGGCGGATGGAATTGATATCAAACCATCGGAAGTATCAACCGAAATTGATCCCTTTCCAATTTTTAGTGAAGGCGATGTAAAATGTCTTCGGCAATGTCATTTTTGTTCGTATCCCATAACAGACGCGGACTTGAAGCTGATATGTCGAAATTATTATCGCGAAAAGCGTGCGAACATCATTTGCATTCCAGTGATTATCACTTTCCAGCAATTGTAATTGCTGGCTTGCTTTTCAAAAAGTTGCATACACCATATCATGCACAGTACGCAATGACTCAAATGAAGTGGAACCACGTACATTAATCAATAGCAATCGAAGGTAGAAACAATCGTCATTTTTCGGGTGGATTGTGTAAATTCGTCCTAATGTATTAGTTGATAACACACCTGGATGTTCATCTACTGGTTGGCCTTGCTTTCTGCGTAAGTATTTCTTCGACGATGCTTTCCATGTACAATTTCAAGATATTTTCGAATAGAGCGATGTTCTCGCAAACGGATCGCTGACGAAAGTTGAGCAAAAACTCGTCAATGTTAATTTTGTTGCTGGCGGTGTTTCCACCAGCTGTATTGTATTCTCTGGGTTGAAATATACTCTTTGGCCATTCTCCAAATTAACTGCTAGATGCACAACAGTCGGAAAACATTCATGAGTTGCAAAAGTAAATACAAAGCGCTTTAGTGCAGTTCACGTATCGACCGTATCGTTCAAGACTAATAACCGCCATGTTGCTTCCCTTGGTGACGTACTTACAAACGTAATCTATCGATTATACCAAACTGCAATACTCAACATTGATATGAGTTTTGAATGTGAATTAGGCAATGATGGTGAACGATCATGTGTTGTCAACTTCGATATTCACGCCTCTAACTCACGCCATTGTCGTCTGGTGAGCGACGCCGATACAGTGGACATCCATCATTTCCAAAAGAAAAGCACGTGGATACTGTTTCGTGCATTTATACACAAATCGAAGTGGGATTGTGGTGTCCGCAAGTTTTATGAACCTTATTGGTTTCCATCACTTGTATAATACTCTTCTTTCTTTTCCGCATAATACCGCATGTATGGCATAGCATTCTGGGAGTACTCGTACATGTGCCTTGGGCTGCTAATGTATGTTGATGCCAAAAAGAACGCCGACCGATATTAGCGCGACCTCTTCATGGCATCGTAACAAATTTCAATCTGTAATTGATCACTTTGTTTGCAACACACATAACTTTTCCACTGAATAATTTTCAAAAATTTTTGAAGCAAACGCCAAATTTGAACGATTTAAATAATTGAAAAACAAAACAAAAAAATTGGATGAAAAAATTTGTATGGAAAAAATTAACTTTTTGGAATTTTTCAATTTTCCGACTTTTCCTCATGAAAGACATACAGGTTTTTTTTTTTTCTAAACCTTCCCCGATTCACACAGAACATTCTCTTGAAAATCTCATCAATATTGGTTCAGCCGTTCTCTTAGCATTACTAAAAAACAAACATTCATTCGTTTGTATGAGAAAAATAAAAGGGCTGTTTTTAGGGGTTTTCCGGCAATTATTCGAATTTTTTTCTCCGCAGAAACCATCTCTGAACCTCAACGAACATTTTAAAAAAAGAATTATCAAATTTGGTTCAGTCGTATTAAAGTTATGAGCGTACATACATTTTGGCGATTCATTTTTATTTACATATGTACATATATAGACTATGGAACAGAAAAAATGTTCTTACATATAGATTTATGATCCGTTATAGTGAAATAACTATTAATTTTTGCGAAAATTGGTGAGTACTATACACTTTCGGATTCGGCTCTAAATAAGATAACAACTTAATAAAACTCCCATTACTATATTAATGGTATCTCTGACAAGTTCTCGTCACTCTCTCTTTTTTAATCGCATAATTCATAAAAACCAGTCTCCAGATAGGCAATTAAGCATGAATGTGAAATAAAAAAGAAAGAACAACCAAAAAATTAAGTGATAGTGAAGCCACAATGCTGAATTTCACAACAACTGTCATTGAGAGCACAGAAAAAGCCAACATCAACCCAGTGACCCAGGAAAAACAACCGAGGAATCTAAATTAATTAACCGAATGCGAACAAATTGCTGCTGGCGGAGCGATAAATGCATATGCATGCGCCGGGGACTACAATGGAGGAATAGAGCAATCAGAAGTGGCAAGTCATGGAGCGTAGAGTCGGTGCGGATAGAGAGGAAGGTTGGACGCAAAACAAGCAAAATGCATTCCCGCGAATATGCTGCAATTTTTGCAACGCCCGCGCGAACAGCTAAACGTGATTAAGTACACGAATGTGCTGTAGATAATGACCCCGTATATACACCTATACATACATACATACATAGGCATACACGCTTTAGCCCTTTCTCTTGTTCGCTGCGTTAAGGGCGCTTAATAAGAGGGCCAAATGCAATTATTTTTAGACAGTTGAGACACATATGCATGTAGCAACAACAATAGTATAACTACAAAAACATGAAGCAACAATAATGTTGGCTTAGTGCTGTTGCTGAGCTAAAAATTGCAGCAGCAATGAGCACATCAAAAATCAAAAATCAATAGCGGGAGGAGGAAATGGTTTGATGATCGCGGCATCGGTAGGCGAGAGTAAAGACACTAACTATACAGTACGTATGTATGTGTGTACGAGCGTGGTTAGTCATGCAAATGTTGCCATTTGACTTGTTGATGTTTGCATTTTGCTAACGCGTGCTGTTCGATAGCCAAGTTTGCATTTAAAAAGTATTTTTGAAAATAGTAATAGAAAAATAATAAATGACAATATTTTTTTTTTTGAAAAATAGTAGAAATACACTATTTTTATAAGGATATTAATTTAAAAAAAGTATAATAAATGTTAATATTTAGTCATTTTCGGGAAAATCTTAAAATATCGAAAACTACATCTGTAGTTGAAAGTCACTCTTTTTAAAAAGTAGTAGTAGAAATGTAAACATTTAATAATTTATAAAACTTTAAAACAATGAAGACTAGATTATTATACAATTTTTGAATAAGTTTTTCTTTTCTGTTATATTAGAGTTATTTTGTTTATATTTAAATTAAAAATTTTCGATGGACTAGTTAGCTTTCAGAATGTATTAAGAAAAATAGTAATAGAATTGGAAGTATTTGTAGATTACCAGAAAAAAGATAATAAATATAAAAATTAGTAAAAAATGTAGAAGGATACCATTCATATAAAAAATTAGTATTTGTTATTTTAATAGTAAATAATTTTTTGTTAAAATAAGTAATATTTTAATAATACATTTAAATATGAAGTATTAGTATTATTCGTAGTAAAGTTTTTTAGTAAAATAAGTAATATTTTGTTAATTTAGTAATACAGAGCAATTAGTTTGAAAATATTTACAATGTTTGTGTTTTTTCAAGGTCTGAAAAAAAGAAAAGTAGCATAAATATAAAAAAAATATATATATTAATAATACCAAACAATTTGAAAGTATTAAAAAGAGTAATAAAAAAAATATTGGCTTTTTTATACAATGCTTGACGGGGATCACTACCTTTTAAGAAATTTAGTGGGTATTTTTACTCCTACTATATTTAAAAAAAGGCGTAAGAAAATAGTAGCATTTTTATTTTATTTTTTTATGTTCTTAAAATATTGCACTCGTTTTTTCCTTACCAAGAAGCTGCTCATTTGTCAGACAGCCATAGCATGCTGCCATACAAACTGGCCGACCAAACTCAAGCCCTTGTATGAAAAACTTTTTTGAATTTGGCATGGATTATAACTTAAAGCAGCGCTACAATTCCCGAAAAATTGGGGATCAAATCACTATAGCATATAGCTGTCAATCAAATTGACCGATTAAAATCAAGATAGATATTTTTGTATATCCTTTTAGGCTATGAGAAATGCATTATGAAAAATTGAAGCTTGGGTGTTGTCAAAGTCAAATTTGCCGTTTTTGCATTTATTTTGCAAAATTTTCTGCACTTAGTTGGATATAACATGGAACCAGCCACAACTGATCGGTTGCGATTGCAACATTCGACACCCATTTTCTGTTTCAGTTATCCGCACACTCATACGCTCATAGTTACCTGTATGTATATGTGTACATATATAAAATACCCTTGTGTATGAACTATGTGTCT
Source organism: Bactrocera dorsalis (assembly GCF_023373825.1). Classification (NCBI taxonomy): domain Eukaryota; kingdom Metazoa; phylum Arthropoda; class Insecta; order Diptera; family Tephritidae; genus Bactrocera; species Bactrocera dorsalis. The sequence goes on from NC_064305.1 coordinate 37,661,993, forward strand.
TTAGGTTGTGGCGTGCAATTTGAATGTCCGAAATTGGAAAAGTTTTACAATTTTCATGCGCATATTCAAAGCGTACACATACACATGCACATACAAGGAGCTTTTTTGCATATACCTATATATGTTGTCATATGTATGCCGCTATATTAATCTATGCATAATATGCATGCTGCATTAATGTTACTCCCTGTATGCACTATGACTGTATCTGGAGTTTAAGGATTTGGCCTTGCGTTTTAACTCTAACTGACATTGAAGCATATGCTGCCGAGACGTGTAGCCCCAAGCTCTATTTGCTTTCGCCTTGCAGCATGCCACACCGCTTTCCTTCACCTTAGCCCCGTAGTGAAGAATTTGTTGCGATTTTATTAGGTTTCAGAGTTTCCGGTGTCGTTTTTTTGTTGTTTTCATTGTTATACTCTTGCAACCAGTTGCTACAGAGTATTATAGTTTTGTTCACCTAACGGTTGTACGTATCACCTAAAACAAAGCAATATACAATATTATATATACTATATATAAATGATCAGGATGACGATAAAAGATAACTGTCTGTTTGTCCGCCCGTGCATGCTGTAACATGAGTAAAAATTGAGGTATCTCGATTAAACTTGCTTTGTGGCTTCCTTAGTACCAGCAAAAGTTCAAGTTCGATGAACGATGGGCATAATCGAACCACTGCCATACTCACAAATCAGCATTAACCGAAAAACCGAAGTATTTTGGTATAGACGATCGCATATCAAGGGGCAGCTGTGGGCAAAATTTTTTGAAAAAGTATGAATGTCACCGCCCTATAACAAGTTTAACGTAGATTTCTCCTAAACCACTTAAGCTACAACAACCAAAGAACTTCAACCGACCCGCTCACTCCCCATATAACGGTACTGTTAAAAACTATTAAAAGTGGGATAAATAAATAACTAAATACGCGTGAGACATTAAATTTTACCACCAAGATGGTATAAGAGTGCTTTATGGGATTCGATGTGAAAATTGGACGAGTCCCGACCTACTCATTTCTACAAAATTTAGTATGTGGAATTTTTTTACGTTCTTATGTCACATTGTGAAAATGAACGAAATCCACGCCAACTTGTATTATAGCACAATTTGTAATTCCACTTGATTCTTTCAGTTTCCAGTACACAAATCACTTTACTCTATATGACTGGTCTTACACCTTAAAGTATTTCCTTGGTTTTTATTCTTGCAAGTTGCAAGAGTATAAAATGTTCGGTTGCACCCGAACTTAGCCGTTCCTTACTTGTTTTTCTTGTGTTATTGTTATACCCTATTTCGGCATTTTTAATATGAAACATTATAGAAACATTATAACGGCATAACTAGGCGTGCATACGAATACATATATAATTGTATATATATAAATATTATATATACATTTGGAATATATAACCATTTACACATATACCTACATATGTACATACATATATACAACTACTTATATACTAAAACAAGGAGAAACTTTGGAACCGCATAACCTTGGTTTTAAATGCTTAACAAACCTAAAAGTTCTATCTTATCAGTAAAGCCATAGGATATCCCGATAACTACGAGAAGATTTAATAAGAAGAAATACGATTCACTTTAAATTGCATATCTTCAACAACTATTTGTTTGCATAGTCTTCATCATATTGCTTTTTCCAGTGTTGTAATTCTTAAAGCAAATAAAGCCAACAATCCCAAATTAAGTTGGTGATCACAGTTTAAAGTTACTTTTATGATGTTTCGTAAGTTTTGTTAAATTTTTTGGACAGCCAAAATAACTTGTTAAAATTAATTTTTGAAAATACGTTTTTGCCTAAAGTCATTTGTGTGGGAACAGTTTTACAAATTTAAATTTTACATTTATTTTTTTTTACCTAAGGAATATTGAAGTCATCCAATTACCTTTTTGACTAAACGAATATTGAATGTAACAGTTTAGGATGCGACCAGTTCCCCAATTTTAAATTTATTTTCTTAATTTTCAGGACTTAACGACTTGCTACTTTTGCATAGTGCAGCTTTCGAAAATATTTAAATGATAAATGGTTTAAATGACAGAAAACTTCCGGGGAGCAGTTCGCATGAAAACGATTTTTCTAGTGCGTTGAACAATTCAGATCTATGTAGATCCTATTAAAAATTATCCACTTAAATCTTTTTTTCTCAATTTTTTCAGCTCAATTCTTCGTGAAGCGGACTTGCTGCGTGCAAGATTCTAGCTACACGCGGTTACGCTGTTGCCTCCCCGACCTGAGTGATTGCCTCAGTCCACCGCAAGTTTTGCTGAGTCACGTTTATACTCGTATGTTGTAAAGCGTTAAAAATTCAACACGAAGCAATTTCGCGAACTATTTGAGGGCAACACCTTTAAACAAGTTGTTGTACGGGCAAATGCAACAACAACAAAGATGGCAAATACCTCACTCCAAAACTAGTGCAAACTAGCAGAGATAAAGAGATGTCCAACTCTCCTGTCACTGGGATTGTGAGAACCGCTCACCCACCGAACTTTGACTGGTTTGAGCAGGTTTTGACGTTTTACAATTGGAATGACTTGAACGGCCAGATTGAAATTATACCAAAAGTATATGTGAACGGAGGGATTTGTTGCCGCCGTTCAAGCTCGCTAATAAAAATGTAAAACTTAGAAAATCAAAGAAAATGCGAAATTTAAATATATTTCATGAAACGTTTTGCAATTTGATGCATAGTAGAAATAATTTTCAACTACAAATGAATTAATTTATCTTATTAAGTATTGAAAGATTAAAAGTCAGTTGTTTTGATATACCGTAAAATCGTAAAAGAGGATTTAAGTAGTCTTGCCATATATTAAAAGTCCAATATATAATAATTTGCAATCGTAATAAATGTTGGGTGTTTTAATTTAAATACCCAAAAACTCATATCTTGTTCGATTTGGCCACACTGGAAAATGTGATGAAAAATGCTTGTTTAAGGCGATCTCATACTGGAATAAGTTGGGCATCCCATTATCCCTGCAAACTAGCATGTTGTTATCGAAAACAGCAGAGTGCACTCCCTCACCCGCAAGCCAATTGTTTAAAGCGAATTAAAACGGCGCAAGATGGAGGCTTCCGACGCGGAGATGTGTGGTAAGTTTTATGTTGATATTTTTGGTAGTGTTAACTAAAAATATAAATAATAGTAAAAAACTATAAACTATATACCAATTGCGGATGGACGGATTCATGTGTAGAAATTCACGCAAGTGAGGAAAGTCTCTGATCGCCATTCACTTGGGAGTGGCCACAAACGATTCTTTCACATATGGCTCAAGCAGCTCACGACTTCCGGTCTTTGACCAAGTATCCTCTGGGTAGCCTAAGAACATCAGGTTGAAGACGAGCTAAAGTGAGAAGTCGAAACATCCCCTGCATAGGGTTGTGCGCTGGGTTTGGCACCCGCCACGTAAAAAAAAACACCCCAATGAAAAATTACCAACAGCCTCGGAAGAGAAATCCCATTTCGACGACGACCATGGCAAACGAAATAAGAATTACGAATTGAGGGCATGCACCTGGAATGTCCAGTCCCTTAATTGGGAAGTTGCCGCTGCCCAGCTGGTTGATGTGCTCGTAAAAATAAAGGCTGACATCACCGCCGTCCAAGAAATGCGATGGCCGGGACAAGGACTGAAGCGAGTAGGTCCTTGTGGCATTTGATACAGTGGCCATATAAAGGAGCGCAAGTTTGGTGTGGGATTGGTGGTGGGAGAAAGACTCCATCGCCGAACACCGCATGAAAGCGAGGTTCTCCAACATATCGCTGATTTGCGCCCACGCCCCGACGGATGAAAAGGGCAATGTGACCAAAGATGCCTTCTATGAGCGCTCTGAGCGCACTTATGAGAGCTGCCCCCACCACGATGTCAAAATCGTGCTTGGCGACTTTAACGCCAGGGTGGGCAAAGAAGGTATCTTTGGCACTACGGTCGGTAAATTCAGCTCCCACGACGAAACATCCCCAAACGGTTTGAGACTGATCGACTTCGCCAGGGCACGAAATACGGTTATCTGTAGTACTAGATTCCAGCATAAGAAGATACATCAAGCTACCTGGCTGTCTCCGGATCGTAAAAGTACCAACCAGATCGATCATGTTGTCATAAACAGAAGATACGCTTCCTGTGTTCTAGATGTGCATGCGTTCCGAGTACCTAACACCGACTCGGACGACTATCTTGTTACAGCCAAGATTCGGCACCCGCCTCTGTACAGCAAAAAACGAAACGTAAACAAACACGAGTAAGGTTCGGCGTCGAGAAGCTGCAATCACAACCGAACAACCGAACGATTTTCTACTCGGCTTGGACTCTTCCTCTCTGAGAGAAATCATCAGCAACTCGATGTAAGGGAACTGTGGGACGGCATTTCAAACTCCTTACGTACAGCTGCAACCGCACCATTGGTTTCCGAAAAATGAAAAAGAACAGCTGGTACGACGAGGAGTAAATGAAGCTGCCTACCTCGCAATGTTACAATCGACCACAACACGTGCCGGATGGGAATGATACCGAAAGTTGAAGAGGGAAGCGAGACGCATTTGCAGACAAGAAAAGAAGAGGCTGAAATGCGTGAGTACGAAAAGATTGATAAGCTGGCCGACAGGGGTAATGCTCGAAAATTCTACGAAAAAATTGCGGCTGCTTACAGAAGGTTTCAAGACCGGAGCATACTCTTTTAGGTGATCTAGTCACCGACGCCCAGAGCATACTTAAATTATGGAGGAAATACTTCTTCAGCCTGCTGAATGGCTGTGAAAGTACAATACCAGGAGAAGGGCGAACCATATTCCCCAACCGATGACGATGGAGAAGACGTTCTATTGCCCGACCGTGAAGAAGTTCGAATAGCAATTACCTGCCTGAAGAGCAACAAAGTGGCAGGGGAAGACGGATTGCCGGCCGAGCTATTCAAACACGGCGGCGAAGAACTGATAAAGAGCATGCATCAGCTCCTTTGTACAATATAGTTGGTCGAAAGCATGGCCCAACGATTTGGAATTTAAGTGTGCTATGCCCAATCCATAAAAAGGGAGACCACACAGATCTGCAGCCAACTACCGTGGGAAACAAAAATCTTGTTTAGTTGACAAGATGTCTTCACGAAATTCGTGTCATTTTTCGATGTAATAAATACATACTACATATATATGTATTTATGAGACTAAAAGCAACTGGACCAAAAGTCGATACGTTTGGAGAACCGCATGGTAAGCCATTTAGAAGGAAAGATCTTCTTTCTGACTAATTCATATTCAAAGCAGGACTTTCTCCTGGTATTCGGTTATCTAAGGGAGCCACGAATTCCGTTCGTAAAGAAATTATGTTCCTCGAAAAGTGGATGAAGAACTCTTCCACTGACTCCATTGAACTCTTCGCTGACGAAGACCATGCTGGACCTGCGACGTCCACAAACACCAACAATGTGACTCGTGTGCGCAAAGTTTTGAACTCAGATCGTCGACTAAGTATTCGTTTATTAGCCCAGATTTTTAAATTTATCAAAATCTGTTGTCAATGACATTCAGGCGGAGCACTTGGACTTGTGCAAAGTGTGGCGCGATGATGGTCCCAAAAGTGCTCACTAACAATCAGAAATTGCGGCGAGTCTAAGTGTGCCAAAGAAAATTTGAACATGTGTGAAAGTGACCCCCAATTTTTGAACAACGTAATCACAAGTGACGAGTCATGGACCTTTCAGTATGATCCCGAGACGAAGAGGCAATCTTCTGAGTTGCACACGCCGGCAGAGGGGATCCAAGCAGCATGCACCTCGGCTCTCAAGGCTATTCCGGAAAATGCCTTCCGTGACGCCTTCAAAGAGGCCTATTTTGACGGTTTTTTAAGAAGTATAACGATTGGTTCTATATTTTTTTTTTTTTTTTAATCGACTTTTACTTCCTATTACTTCGCGGACAAACCGTATAGCTTAGTAATATGACTTACAGGTTCAATAATATGGGTTATAATAACAAAATATGAAACTGCAAATACAATGAGTCAAATTATTATAAAAAGTATAACATTAGAGGATCTGCCTAGTTTGTGGCTTCACTGGCACAAGCAAAGTCTATCTGCTGGCACACACAGCCCAAATCTAATTCAATATTTGCAAACCCGGTTTTAATACCAGCAGAAAAGAGCTTCCCGAAATATTTTTGGATTGAGACTTTTCATTATCCCACTCTAAGAAGCAACTGAGATTAGTTGGATGGCAGTTTCAAGAATCCAGCTCCATAGTTTATGTTCAATTGTTCATAAAGTTGACTCCACTAACAGAATTTTGAGTCTACGACTATAAGAAACCAAACCCACAGTGATTCAAGCACAAATTTCCAGATAACTGTCGTCAGCACTCAGCGATGACTACCAAAAGCGGCAATTGGCGATGTTGTTATTGTTGTTGACGTTGCAGCTGCCGTTTTTTGCATTGCAACTTTAGATTCAATTGATTGTGACGCAATTGGATTTTGCCACCAGTAGCTGAAAGACCGACAGACACATGCGAGCACTACTGATTACTGGAAAACCTAACTCTCAGTACAAACACAAATAAAAGCAACTACGTGCATTTCACATGTGGGTCCAACTATTTTTATGGTGCATACACAGAGAATGAGGTGAAATAAGTGCTTCTACGACAGCTAGATATTCATGCAGCAATGATGCGGCATAAACGCATTGACACTGTGAATTGAATTAATGACAAAACTTTGTTCCAAGTGAGTGGCATTTTTACCGCAACAAAGTTTACTGGTGTTGCCTTTAGAAGAGTAGACCACTAACATGTATCAAATGACGCAAATGTAACGCATGTAATTACTAGATATGGGTAATAGGGCTTTATTATTTATTCAGTTTATTATTTGCTCAGTCATCGCAGTAACTGAATGGAAAGTATGAAACTGGTCATCAAAAGGTCTTCTAAAAGGGCCCTTAGAGATCTAAGGGAAATATTCTGGAAGATTTATATACGCTCCTATATTTAAGATTACTAATATTTCGCTAAATAAAATCAAGGCCATTCGATGTTCTTATTCATGGGGTGTGCATAAAAAACTAATAGGCGGCTGAATTATTTGTATTTATGTAGGGCGTGGGAATGAATGATTCGCCTGCAAGCATTACTTAAGAAGTGCACCCTTTCCGTCACTGAATGTCCCAAATGTGTTTTCTATATCTGTATCTGTTTAACAAGTCTGATTAAAACTTCTTAAATTCGTTAATCACTAAACTGCCTCTATTAAAAACTAACCGAGCCAAAACTTTTTTGAAACCAAAATTTTGAATCGCAGGCATTAATTTTCACGCTAAAATTTTTATATGACCTTTTTTTTGGAACTTTCATCATTGCTTTTTCCTCATACTATTTCACCTATTGATTCTGCTTTTAGGGTAAGCTATATCTGTTAATGTGAATCAGTTTATAACAAAAAAAAACGAATAATTTGCGTATCG